>NC_069506.1:267056328-267288116 GCF_027579735.1 Bombina bombina | reverse complement strand
AAAAAGTAAAATTTTTCACAATTTTAGGTTTCTCACTGAAATCATTTACAAACAGCTTGTGCAATTATGGCACAAATGGTTGTAAATGCTTCTCTGGGATCCCCTTTGTTGAGAAATAGCAGACATACATGGCTTTGGCGTTGCTTTTTGGTAATTAGAAGGCAGCTAAATGCCGCTGCGCATCACGTGTTTTATGGCTAGCAGTGAAGGGGTTAATTAGGTAGCATGTAGGGAGCTTGCAGGGTTAATTTTAGCTTTAGTGTAGAGATCAGCCTCCCACCTGACACACTACATCCCCTGATCCCTCCCAAACAGCTCTCTTCCCTCCCCCACCCCACAATTGTCCCCGCCATGTTAAGTACTGGCAGAAAGTCTGCCAGTACTAAAAAAAAAAAGCTATCCTTGATAAAAAAAAATAAATTAAAAAAAGGCATATTTACATATGCTGCTCTGGAGGATCCCCCCTTAGCCCCCAACCTCCCTGATACCCCCCAAACAGCTCTTTACCCATCCCCCTCTAACTTATTAGTAGCCATCTTTGGTACTGGCAGCTGTCTGCCAGTACCCAGTTTATAGTAAAATATGTTTTTATTATTTTTTTTTTAAAATAATTTTCTGTAGTGTAGCTTGCCCCCCCCCCCAAAAGACAAACCCACCACCCCTCCCAGATCTCTTAGATCGACATATATGTAATTATATTTGGCAATCACTGCCACTTTTCTCCCATCACTTTTCTGTAGTGTAGCGGTTCCCACCCGCTTCCTACCCCCGCGCGCGCACCCGGCGTTCCCGCCCACGATCCCGCCCCCCTCCACATGATACGGCCCATCGATGGCCGCCCACCCGCCTCCCAGACTGGCTCCCACCCACCAACGAAACCGGCCATCGATGTCCGGTACAGAGAGGGCCACAGAGTGGCTCTCTCTGCATCGGATGGCCAAGGGGGGTTATTGCAGGATGCCTCGATGTTGAGGCATCACTGCAATAACCGGAAAGCAGCTGGAAGCGAGCAGGATCGCTTCCAGCTGCTTTCCAGACCAAGGACGTACGCCACACGTCCTCGGTCATTAACTGTATTTTTTTTGAGGACGTGTGGCGTACGTCCTTGGTCGTTAAGGGGTTAAAGGCACAGTAACGTTTTTTCAAATTGTTTTTTTTATTTGATTAAAGTGATTTCCAAGCGTGTTTGTGTATACTACTAGTCTGTTAAACATGTCTGACACTAAGGACAATCCTTGTTCAATGTGTTTAGAAGCCATGGTGGAACCCCCTCTCAGAATGTGTCCCACTTGTACTGATATGTCTATACACTTTAAAGATCATATTGTTGCACTTAAGAATGTGGCCCAAGATGATTCTCAGACTGAAGGTAACGAGGGTAGCCCGTCTGCCTCTCCCCAAGTGTCACAACCAGTTACGCCCGCGCAAGCGACGCCTAGTACCTCTAGTGCGTCTAACCCTTTTACATTATAAGACTTAGCGGCAGTCATGGATAATTCTCTTACAGCCTTCTTATCTAAACTGCCTGTGTTACCTGCAAAGCGTGATAGCTCCGTTTTAAGAACAGATTATGAGCATTCTGACGCTTTGGTAGTCATATCCGATATACCCTCACAACGCTCTGAAGTGGGAGCGAGGGATTTGATGTCTGAGGGAGAAGTCTCTGATGCAGGAAGGGTTCCTCCTCAGACAGATTCAGATACATTGGCTTTTAAATTTAAACTAGAACACCTCCGCGTTTTGCTTAGGGAGGTATTAGCTACTCTGGATGACTGCGACCCTTTGGTGATACCAGAGAAATTATGTAAAATGGACAAGTACCTAGAGGTCCCTGTTTACACGGATGCGTTTCCGGTCCCTATTTGGATTGCTGATATCGTTACTAGGGAGTGGGATAGACCAGGTGTTCCCTTTGTTCCACCTCCTGTTTTTAAGAAAATGTTCCCATATCTGACCCTGTGCGGGACTCGTGGCAGACGGTCCCTAAGGTGGAGGGGGCTGTTTCTTCACTTGCTAAACGCACAACCATACCAATTGAAGACAGTTTTGCTTTCAAAGACCCTATGGATTAAAAGTTAGAGGGTTTACTTAAGAAAATTTTTGGTTCAACAAGGTTTTCTTCTCCAGCCTATTGCCTGCATTATTCCTGTAACTACTGCAGCCGCTTTCTGGTTTGAGGCGCTGGAAGACTCGCTCCAGACGGAGACCTCATATGAGTAAATTATGGATAGAATTAAGGCTCTAAAGCTAGCTAATTCTTTTATCACTGACGCCGCTTTCCAAATAGCTAAGTTAGCGGCAAAAAATTCAGGTTTCGACATTTTGGCGTGCAGGGCGCTATGGCTAAAGTCCTGGTCGGCCGATGTGTTGTCTAAATCCAAGCTTTTGAACATCCCTTTCAAAGGAAAGACCCTCTTCGGGCCTGAATTGAAAGATTATTTCAGAAATCACCGGGGGAAAAGGCCATGCTCTCCCTCAGGACAAGTCCTTTAAGACAAAGAACAAAGCTAATTTTCGTTCCTTTCGTAATTTCATGAACGGCCCCGCTTCATCCTCTCCGACTGCATAGCAAGAGGGTAACGCTTCACAGCCCAAGGCAACTTGGAAACCTTACTAGGGCTGGAATAAGGGTAAACAGACCAAAAAGCCTGCAGCTGCCACCAAGACAGCATGAAGGGGTAGCCCCCTATCCAGGACCGAATCTAGTAGGGGGCAGACTCTCTCTCTTCGCTCAGGCCTGGGCAAGAGATGTACACGATCCTTGGGCGTTAGATATTGTATCCCAGGGATATCTTCTAGAATTCAAGGGTTCTCCTCCAAGGGGGAGGTTCCACATTTCTCGTCTGGCTACAGATCAGACAAAGAAAGAGGCGTTTTTACGCTGTGTAGAAGATCTACATACAATGGGAGTGATCCAACCAGTTCCAATCATGGAACAAGGGCTGTGTTTTTACTCAAACCTGTTTGTGGTTCCCAAAAAAGAGGGAACTTTCAGACCCATCCTGGATCTAAAAATTCTAAACAGATTCCTCAGAGTCCCATCATTCAAAATGGAGACCATTCGGACAATCTTGCCAATGATCCAGGAAGGTCAATATATGACTACCGTGGATCTAAAGGATGCATACCTACACATTCCTATCCACAAAGATCATCACCAGTTTCTCAGGTTTGCCTTTCTGGACAAGCATTACCAGTTTGTTGCTCTTCCTTTCGGCTTAGCCACTGCTCCCAGAATTTTCACAAAAGTGCTAGGGTTCCTTCTGGCGGTGCTAAGACCGCGGGGCATAGCAGTGGCGCCTTACCTAGACGACATTTTAATTCAGGCGCCGTCTTTCCAAAGAGCCAAGTCTCACACGGAGATTGTATTGGCCTTTCTGAGGTCTCACGGGTGGAAGGTGAACATCAAAAAAAGTTCTCTTTCCCCTCTCACAAGGGTTCCCTTCCTAGGGACTCTAATAGACTCGGTAGAAATGAAAATATTTCTGACGGAGGACAGAAATTTAACTCTTAACTACTTGCCGAGTTCTTCATTCCATTCCCTGGCCATCTGTGGCTCAGTGCATGGAGACAATCGGATTAATGGTAGCGGCAATGGACATAGTCCCTTTTGCTCGGATACACCTCAGACCACTGCAACTATGCATGCTCAAACAGGGGAATGGGGATTATGCAGATTTGTCTCCTCAAATTCAGTTGGACCAGGAGACCAGAGATTCTCTTCTCTGGTGGTTGTCTCAGGACCACCTGTCTCAGGGAATATGTTTCCGCAGGCCAGAGTGGGTCATTGTAACGACCAACGCCAGTCTGTTAGGCTGGGGTGCGGTCTGGGACTCCTTGAAAGCTCAGGGCTTATGGTCTCGGGAAGAAACGCTTCTCCCGATAAACATTCTGGAACTGAGGGCGATATTCAACACTCTTCAGGCATGGCCTCAACTAGCTGCGGCCAAATTCATCAGATTTCAGTCGGACAACATCACGACTGTAGCTTACGTCAATCGGGGGGAACAAAGAGTTCCCTAGCGATGACGGAAGTAACCAAAATAATTAAGTGGGCGGAGGACCACTCCTGCCATCTCTCAGAAATTCACATCCCAGGAGTAGACCACTGGGAGGCGGATTTTCTAAGTCGTCAGACTTTTCACCCAAGGGAGTGGGAACTCCACCCGGAGGTATTTGCTCAGCTGACTCAGCTATGGGGCACTCCAGAATTGGATCTGATGGCTTCCCGTCAGAATGCCAAACTTCTTCTCTACGCGTCCAGGTCCCGGGACTCCAAGGCGGTATTGATAGATGCTCTAGCAGCGCCTTGGTCCTTCAATCTGGCTTATGTTTTTCCACCATTTCCTCTCCTCCCGCGTCTGGTTGCCAGAATCAAGCAGGAGAAGGCTTCAGTGATTCTGATAGCACCTGCGTGGCCACGCAGGACTTGGTATGCAGACCTAGTGGACATGTCATCTGTCCCACCATGGACACTGCCAATGAGGCAGGATCTTCTAATACAGGGTCCGTTCAAGCACCCAAATTTAGTTTCTCTACGTCTGACTGCTTGGAGATTGAACGCTTAATTCTATCAAAGCGTGGGTTCTCAGTCAGTTATAAATACTCTGATTCAGGCTAGAAAGCCTGTCACCAGGAAAATCTACCATAAGATATGGCGGAAATATCTTTGTTGGTGTGAATCCAAGGCTTACTCATGGAGTAAGATTAGGATTCCCAGGATATTGTCCTTTCTCCAAGAAGGATTGGAGAAAGGATTGTCAGCTAGTTCCTTAAAAGGACAAATATCTGCTTTGTCTATTCTGTTACACAAGTGTCTGGCAGAAGTACCAGACGTTCAAGCGTTTGCTCAGGCTTTAGTCAGAATCAAGCCTGTCTATAAACCTGTGGCTCCGCCATGGAGTTTGAATCTAGTTCTTCAAGGGGTTCCGTTTGAACCTTTACATTCCATAGACATTAAGTTGTTATCTTGGAAAGTTTTGTTTTTGGTAGCTATCTGTTCTGCTCGAAGAGTTTCAGAATTATCTGCCTTACAGTGTGATTCACCTTACCTGGTGTTCCACGCAGATAAGGTAGTTTTGCGTACCAAGCCTGGTTTTCTTCCTAAAGTTGTTTCTAACAAGAATATTAACCAGGAAATAGTTGTTCCTTCTCTGTGTCCTAATCCATCTTCGAAGAAGGAATGTCTTTTACACAATCTTGATGTAGTTCGTGCTTTAAAGTTCTATTTACAAGCAACTAAGGATTTCAGACAAACATCTTCCTTGTTTGTTATCTATTCTGGTAAGAGGAGAGGTCATAAAGCGACTGATACCTCTCTTTCATTTTGGCTGAAAAGCATCATCCGTTTGGCCTATGAGACTGCTGTCCAGCAGCCTCCAGAAAGAATTACTGCTCATTCTACCAGAGCAGTGGCTTCCACATGGGCTTTCAAAAATGAGGCTTCTGTTGAACAGATTTGTAAGGCAGCGACTTGGTCTTCACTGCATACTTTTGCCAAATTTTACAAATTCGATACTTTTGCTTCTTCGGAGGCTATTTTTGGGAGAAAGGTTTTACAAGCAGTGGTGCCTTCCGTTTAAGGTACCTGTCTTGTTCCCTCCCTTCATCCGTGTCCTAAAGCTTTGGTATTGGTATCCCACAAGTAAAGGATGAATCCGTGGACTGGATACACCTTGCAAGAGAAAACAAAATTTATGCTTACCTGATAAATTACTTTCTCTTGCGGTGTATCCAGTCCATGGCCCGCCCTGGCATTTAAGTCAGGTAAATTTTTTTTGTTTAAACTACAGTCACCACTGCACCCTATGGTTTCTCCTTTTTCTTCCTAACCTTCGGTCGAATGACTGGGGGGTGGAGCTATATGGACAGCTATATGGACAGCTCTGCTGTGTGCTCTCTTTGCCACTTCCTGTAGGGAATGAGAATATCCCATAAGTAAAGGATGAATCCGTGGACTGGATACACCGCAAGAGAAAGTAATTTATCAGGTAAGCATAAATTCTGTTTTTAGACTTTTATGGCTAGCCTTTGCTGCTTCCCAAATCAGCAGTACCTAGTTCCACTGCAGGTTAGCAGGTATCTGCAGGGTCAGAGGTCATAATGTTGAAGTCACTGTAGCACAATTATATTTGTTTCCCGATTGCTTAATTTTGTTGGTGCTGGTTGATGAATGTAGAACATTTCCCCTCTCACATTATTCCTACCCTTTTAATATCTAATAGCAAACCAATAGATAACAAAAATGAAGCAATAATTTCAGACTAAATTTATAATTTTTGAATAGGAAAAGGGAAGGGAAATATGCAGACCACATTATTCTGATTTAAAAAAAGACACACCATAGATCTACCATTTTTTTTTTTTCTGGATGTGGACAGGGCCACTTGAATACGTGTTGAAAAAGATGATTATGTATTGGTTCAAATAGTGATAAAATAACCTATTAAATGAGATCCAAGCTTCATGGAGGGATACAGTTCTTGAACACTGAACGGACTGCAAAATGACAGACCTGTTCATATTATCTATGTCTCATGTCCTTCTGTGTAATAAAAATTGGTAAAAAAAAACGAAAAACTGATGAATGTTTTTTTTGTTGTTGTTGGATCACTGAACATTTTGAGTTTTAATTGGTTTACAAAGAAAAGAACAAAATGGTAACAAAAAGACAGTTTATTTAAAATGCCGTTATTATTGCATTTACAGCTTTAATCTAAATTTTTTATCAGATGTATGCACTAAATGCTTAGGCACATTTAATAGTTGTAGACGGTCATTAGCAATAAACATAATGCAAAACGGTAAAGATCAATCTACCAGCAGCAAAGGTGGGTTTAAAAGAGTGAGCTAGGGAATAAACAACAACTAAATTATGTCCCAGATACAGCAAAGCATAAATTTCTAGGTATTGGAAGAATGTCCTATCAGAATCTAACTTTCTCTAGGAAACAATAGAACATTCAGGAGACCAATGGGGGGGGGGCTCTGTCTACCCACAACATTTTAGATATTCTAAATCTATGGAATAGAGATGGAATTTTTATAAAAATACTATGTTTACATTATTTGCTAAAAGTGGTTCTTCAAACCACGGTTCGTTACTAGGGATGCAATAACTAATCATTAAGATTTATCATAAGAATCTCATCGATGTTTAGGTGGTCTACGATTAGTTGGTCAGTTGAACGGCACCAGCTGCTTCATTCCTATGAACTCCTGCACATGATATTGTGCAAAAAAAAAAAAGGATAATAATCAGCCAATTTAATGTAATAGCATTTTTTTTTTTTTTTTTTAATAAATACCATTTATTTTGCACAATACCATGTATAGCAGTTCATTGCAGTTAAGCAGCTGTTGCTATGCAACTGATCAATTTGCAAACCACCTAATCAATAATGAGATTTATTAACAACTATTTTTATGATCAATCTTACCGATTTAGTTGTTGCAGCCTTAGTCACACCATGTTTACTGGGTTGTGACGTGTGTGTGTTGTGTTTTATAAGTGTGTTGAGTGTGGGTGGTGTCTGTGTTGTATGAGATTGCGTGTTATTACCTTTTACAACGCTTTCAAGTTTGACTACAATCAGGAATAAAGTATGCACACATTTTATTCACTTTGTCAAAAATCTTATATATTACTAAAGTTATTGTCAAACCAAGCAGGGGGTGGGGTGAGTTTAATAACACCAATAACTACTTACTATTTTAATGGGATGTATGAGGTTGATGGGATGAACACAGTTTCTGAATATTTGGTGGAATATTAGATAAAGACACTCGCATTTCATCATCAAGCATTTTTAAGCTTCCACTTCCTATCCATATATCAAGAGCAGCAATGCACTACTGGGAGCTAGCTGCAAAAAAACACTGACTTCTGACTTTAGCTCAGTGTTTAAGCTGCTGCCCTCAGAGCTCTGCGAGTCCGACTGACTACTGCCCGCGCTGCAAAAACACTGCTGTCCCACTCACTGATTACACATGCAGTCACGAGCCGATTGAGGAGACTACATGTGCAGTCAGGAGTCAAAGTGCCACTAATGGGAATAGTTTCAGTTCCCAATGAGCTGCGCCAATAGGTTAACATGATCTGTGACCCACTAGGTATCAATCACGTGCCAACCATGTGATATGCGTAGCAGGCGGAAAAGTTGGAAACCAAATAAAAAAATTTTTTTTATTAAAAAAAAGAGTAAATTAAAAGAAATTAGTGCTGAAGCAGGGACACACTAACATTTCACGACACAGTTTGGAAAGCACTGCTTTAAAGGGACATGAAACAAACATTTTCTTTCATGATTCAGACAAAACATACAATTTTAATTTACTTCTATTATTAAATTTGTCTTGTTTTCATGCTATTCTTTGTTGAAGAGATATCCAGGTAGGTAGCGTGCGCATGTCTGGAACATTACATAGCAGAAAAAAAGTGCTGCTATATAGTGTTGCAGACAAGTGCATGCTTCTGAGCATAGCTTTCTGTTTTTCAACAAAGAATACTAAGAAAATGTGATAATAAAAAGTTGTTTAGAATTGTATGCTCTTTCTGCACAAGGAGAAAAAGTTTCCCTTTAAAGGAACACTAAACCCAATTTGCTTCTTGATTCAGATAGAGCATGCAATTTTAAGCAACTTTCTAGTTTACGCCTATTAATAATTTTTTTTGTTCTCTTACATTCCTGCTTTTTAAATAAAAATAGTAAAATTAAGAGCCGACATTTTTTTGGTTGAGAACCTGAGTTATGCTTGCTTATTGGTTTGCTAAATGTAGCCACCAATAAGCAAGCGCTATCCAGTGTGCTGAACCTAAAATGGGCTGGCTCCTAAGCTTTAAATTCCTGCTTTTTAAATAAAGAGAACAAACAATTGATAATAGTAGTAAATGAGAAAGTTGCTTAAAATTGCCTGCTCTATCTGAATCATGAAATAAAAAAAAATTGGGTTTAGTATTCCTTTAAGCTGTGTTAAGAAATGGATATTGGAGAAACCCCCCCCCCAAAAAACTAGTCTGAACCTATGACGAATTGCATAAAATCTACAAGGGCGGAGGATCCCTGCTTCTGGTGCAATATTTAAAGGGTGCTAAAGTCAAAATTAAAATTTCATGATTCAGATAGTGCATGCAATTGTAAACAACTTTCCAATTTATTTCCGTTATCAAAATGTGCACAATCTTTTCATATGTACACTTTCTGAGGCACCAGCGCCTACTGTGCATGTGCGAGTTTTCACAGTACATGCAATTTGTGATTGGCAGATGGCTGTCATATGATACAGGTTAAGGGAAACAGAATTATCTTTGAAATAACCGAAATTCAGAATAAGTGCCTTTGCATTGTCTTTTTATAATGTTTCAGTTATGCAATTCTATTGTATTTTATGGTCCTAATTGCTCTTTCAAATCTACCGTAATATCAACTGACCAGGTTCTAAGCAGATAAAAGTGTACAGAAATTTTAAATATCGACCCCCCCCCCCCATTCTTTTGAGGAAATAATAAATAAATTATCATGCATGTACTTGTTAGCAACTGGTAGCAGGTACCCAAGGAGCCTGAGAGAATGAATTCTGTAGGTCTGATGCAAACTTATCACAAGACATGTTTGCCCCATAATGTTTTGAAGGACAAATGCAAAGCTTAGTAGAGCTTTTTAGAAACTGAAAGTTCCTAAACTGCGATATATATTGGTGTTTTTGTGAGCCCTATTATGAAGTATGACTGATATATCTGTCAACATAGACCAACAAACAAAATTGGAGTATAATAAAATGTTTATTTCTCCAACATAGGTGTGTCCGGTCCACGGCGTCATCCTTACTTGTGGGATATTCTCCTCCCCAACAGGAAATGGCAAAGAGCCCAGCAAAGCTGGTCACATGATCCCTCCTAGGCTCCGCCTACCCCAGTCATTCTCTTTGCCGTTGTACAGGCAACATCTCCACGGAGATGGCTTAGAGTTTTTTAGTGTTTAACTGTAGTTTTTATTATTCAATCAAGAGTTTGTTATTTTAAAATAGTGCTGGTATGTACTATTTACTCTGAAACAGAAAAGAGATGAAGATTTCTGTTTGTAAGAGGAAAATGATTTTAGCAACCGTTACTAAAATCGATGGCTGTTCCACACAGGACTGTTGAGAGGAATTAACTTCAGTTGGGGGAACAGTGAGCAGACTTTTGCTGCTTGAGGTATGACACATTCTAACAAGACGATGTAATGCTGGAAGCTGTCATTTTCCCTATGGGATCCGGTAAGCCATTTTTATTACAGACAGTAAATAAGGGCTTCACAAGGGCTTGTTAAGACTGTAGACATTTTCTGGGCTAAATCGATTCATATATAAACATATTTAGCCTTGAGGAATCATTTTAATCTGGGTATTTTGTAAAATAATATCGGCAGGCACTGTTTTGGACACCTTATTCTCTAGGGGCTTTCCCTAATCATAGGCAGAGCCTCATTTTCGCGCCGGTATTGCGCACTTGTTTTTAAGAAGCATGACATGCAGTCGCATGTGTGAGGAGCTCTGATACATAGAAAAGACTTTCTGAAGGCGTCATTTGGTATCGTATTCCCCTTTGGGCTTGGTTGGGTCTCAGCAAAGCAGATACCAGGGACTGTAAAGGGGTTAAAGATAAAAACGGCTCCGGTTCCGTTATTTTAAGGGTTAAAGCTTCCAAATTTGGTGTGCAATACTTTTAAGGCTTTAAGACACTGTGGTGAAATTTTGGTGAATTTTGAACAATTCCTTCATACTTTTTCGCAATTGCAGTAATAAAGTGTGTTCAGTTTAAAATTTAAAGTGACAGTAACGGTTTTATTTTAAAACGTTTTTTGTACTTTGTTATCAAGTTTATGCCTGTTTAACATGTCTGAACTACCAGATAGACTGTGTTCTGAATGTGGGGAAGCCAAGGTTCCTTCTCATTTAAATAGATGTGATTTATGTGACACAGAAAATGATGCCCAAGATGATTCCTCAAGTGAGGGGAGTAAGCATGGTACTGCATCATCCCCTCCTTCGTCTACACCAGTCTTGCCCACTCAGGAGGCCCCTAGTACATCTAGCGCGCCAATACTCCTTACTATGCAACAATTAACGGCTGTAATGGATAATTCTATCAAAAACATTTTAGCCAAAATGCCCACTTATCAGCGTAAGCGCGACTGCTCTGTTTTAGATACTGAAGAGCATGAGGACGCTGATGATAATGGTTCTGATATGCCCCTACACCAGTCTGAGGGGGCCAGGGAGGTTTTGTCTGAGGGAGAAATTTCAGATTCAGGGAAAATTTCTCAACAAGCTGAACCCGATGTGATTACATTTAAATTTAAGTTGGAACATCTCCGCGCTCTGCTTAAGGAGGTGTTATCCACTCTGGATGATTGTGAGAATTTGATCATCCCAGAGAAACTATGTAAAATGGACAAGTTCCTAGAGGTCCCGGGGCCCCCAGAAGCTTTTCCTATACCCAAGCGGGTGGCGGACATTGTAAATAAAGAATGGGAAAGGCCCAGTATACCTTTCGTCCCTCCCCCCATATTTAAAAAAATTGTTTCCTATGGTCGACCCCAGAAAGGACTTATGGCAGACAGTCCCCAAGGTCGAGGGGGCGGTTTCTACTTTAAACAAACGCACCACTATACCCATAGAAGATAGTTGTGCTTTCAAAGATCCTATGGATAAAAAATTAGAAGGTTTGCTTAAAAAGATGTTTGTTCAGCAAGGTTACCTTCTACAACCAATTTCATGCATTGTCCCT
Source organism: Bombina bombina (assembly GCF_027579735.1). Lineage (NCBI taxonomy): Eukaryota > Metazoa > Chordata > Amphibia > Anura > Bombinatoridae > Bombina > Bombina bombina. Next base: position 267,276,346 of record NC_069506.1, on the reverse strand, counting down.
GTCACTACAGCCGCGTGTTTCTGGTTCGATGAGCTAGAAAAGGCGATCGATAGTGATTCTCCTCCTTATGAGGAGATTATGGACAGAATCCGTGCTCTCAAATTGGCTAATTCTTTCACCCTAGACGCCACTTTGCAATTGGCTAGGTTAGCGGCGAAAAATTCTGGGTTTGCTATTGTGGCGCGCAGAGCGCTTTGGTTGAAATCTTGGTCAGCGGATGCGTCTTCCAAGAACAAATTGCTTAACATTCCTTTCAAGGGGAAAACGCTGTTTGGCCCTGACTTGAAAGAGATTATCTCTGATATCACTGGGGGTAAGGGCCACGCCCTTCCTCAGGATAGGTCTTTCAAGGCCAAAAATAAACCTAATTTTCGTCCCTTTCGTAGAAACGGACCAGCCCCAAGTGCTACGTCCTCTAAGCAAGAGGGTAATACTTCTCAAGCCAAGCCAGCCTGGAGACCAATGCAAGGCTGGAACAAGGGAAAGCAGGCCAAGAAACCTGCCACTGCTACCAAGACAGCATGAAATGTTGGCCCCCGATCCGGGACCGGATCTGGTGGGGGGCAGACTCTCTCTCTTCGCTCAGGCTTGGGCAAGAGATGTTCTGGATCCTTGGGCACTAGAAATAGTCTCCCAAGGTTATCTTCTGGAATTCAAGGGGCTTCCCCCAAGGGGGAGGTTCCACAGGTCTCAATTGTCTTCAGACCACATAAAGAGACAGGCATTCTTACATTGTGTAGAAGACCTGTTAAAAATGGGAGTGATTCATCCTGTTCCATTAGGAGAACAAGGGATGGGGTTCTACTCCAATCTGTTCGTAGTTCCCAAAAAAGAGGGAACGTTCAGACCAATCTTAGATCTCAAGATCCTAAACAAGTTTCTCAAGGTTCCATCGTTCAAAATGGAAACCATTCGAACAATTCTTCCTTCCATCCAGGAAGGTCAATTCATGACCACGGTGGATTTAAAGGATGCGTATCTACATATTCCTATCCACAAGGAACATCATCGGTTCCTAAGGTTCGCATTCCTGGACAAGCATTACCAGTTCGTGGCACTTCCTTTCGGATTAGCCACTGCTCCAAGGATTTTCACAAAGGTACTAGGGTCCCTTCTAGCGGTACTAAGACCAAGGGGCATTGCAGTAGTACCTTACTTGGACGACATTCTGATTCAAGCGTCGTCCCTTCCTCAAGCAAAGGCTCACACGGACATAGTCCTGGCCTTTCTCAGATCTCACGGATGGAAAGTGAACGTAGAAAAGAGTTTTCTATCTCCGTCAACAAGGGTTCCCTTCTTGGTTAACAATAATAGACTCCTTAGAAATGAGGATTTTTCTGACAGAGGCCAGAAAAACAAAACTTCTAAACTCTTGTCAAACACTTCATTCCGTTCCTCTTCCTTCCATAGCGCAGTGCATGGAAGTAATAGGTTTGATGGTAGCGGCAATGGACATAGTTCCTTTTGCGCGCATTCATCTAAGACCATTACAACTGTGCATGCTCAGTCAGTGGAATGGGGACTATACAGACTTGTCTCCGACGATACAAGTAAATCAGAGGACCAGAGACTCACTCCGTTGGTGGCTGTCCCTGGACAACCTGTCACAAGGGATGACCTTCCGCAGACCAGAGTGGGTCATTGTCACGACCGACGCCAGTCTGATGGGCTGGGGCGCGGTCTGGGGACCCCTGAAAGCTCAGGGTCTTTGGTCTCGGGAAGAATCTCTTCTACCGATAAATATTCTGGAACTGAGAGCGATATTCAATGCTCTCAAGGCTTGGCCTCAGCTAGCAAAGGCCAAGTTCATACGGTTTCAATCAGACAACATGACGACTGTTGCGTACATCAACCATCAGGGGGGAACAAGGAGTTCCCTGGCGATGGAAGAAGTGACCAAAATCATTCAATGGGCGGAGACTCACTCCTGCCACCTGTCTGCAATCCACATCCCAGGAGTGGAAAATTGGGAAGCGGATTTTCTGAGTCGTCAGACATTACATCCGGGGGAGTGGGAACTCCATCCGGAAATCTTTGCCCAAATTACTCAACTGTGGGGCATTCCAGACATGGATCTGATGGCCTCTCGTCAGAACTTCAAGGTTCCTTGCTACGGGTCCAGATCCAGGGATCCCAAGGCGACTCTAGTAGATGCACTAGTAGCACCTTGGACCTTCAAACTAGCTTATGTATTCCCGCCGTTTCCTCTCATCCCCAGGCTGGTAGCCAGGATCAATCAGGAGAGGGCGTCGGTGATCTTGATAGCTCCTGCGTGGCCACGCAGGACTTGGTATGCAGATCTGGTGAATATGTCATCGGCTCCACCATGGAAGCTACCTTTGAGACGAGACCTTCTTGTTCAAGGTCCGTTCGAACATCCGAATCTGGTCTCACTCCAGCTGACTGCTTGGAGATTGAACGCTTGATCTTATCAAAACGAGGGTTCTCAGATTCTGTTATTGATACTCTTGTTCAGGCCAGAAAGCCTGTAACTAGAAAAATTTACCACAAAATATGGAAAAAATATATCTGTTGGTGTGAATCTAAAGGATTCCCTTGGGACAAGGTAAAGATTCCTAAGATTCTATCCTTTCTTCAAGAAGGATTGGAGAAAGGATTATCTGCAAGTTCCTTGAAGGGACAGATTTCTGCCTTGTCTGTGTTACTTCACAAAAAGCTGGCAGCTGTGCCAGATGTTCAAGCCTTTGTTCAGGCTCTGGTTAGAATCAAGCCTGTTTACAAACCTTTGACTCCTCCTTGGAGTCTCAACTTAGTTCTTTCAGTTCTTCAGGGGGTTCCGTTTGAACCCTTACATTCCGTTGATATTAAGTTATTATCTTGGAAAGTTTTGTTTTTGGTTGCAATTTCTTCTGCTAGAAGAGTTTCAGAATTATCTGCTCTGCAGTGTTCTCCTCCTTATCTGGTGTTCCATGCAGTTAAGGTGGTTTTACGTACTAAACCTGGTTTTCTTCCGAAAGTTGTTTCTAACAAAAACATTAACCAGGAGATAGTCGTGCCTTCTTTGTGTCCGAATCCAGTTTCAAAGAAGGAACGTTTGTTGCACAATTTGGATGTTGTTCGCGCTCTAAAATTCTATTTAGATGCTACAAAGGATTTTAGACAAACATCTTCCTTGTTTGTTGTTTATTCTGGTAAAAGGAGAGGTCAAAAAGCAACTTCTACCTCTCTCTCTTTTTGGATTAAAAGCATCATCAGATTGGCTTATGAGACTGCCGGACGGCAGCCTCCTGAAAGAATCACAGCTCATTCCACTAGGGCTGTGGCTTCCACATGGGCCTTCAAGAACGAGGCTTCTGTTGATCAGATATGTAGGGCAGCGACTTGGTCTTCACTGCACACTTTTACCAAATTTTACAAGTTTGATACTTTTGCTTCTTCTGAGGCTATTTTTGGGAGAAAGGTTTTGCAAGCCGTGGTGCCTTCCATTTAGGTGACCTGATTTGCTCCCTCCCTTCATCCGTGTCCTAAAGCTTTGGTATTGGTTCCCACAAGTAAGGATGACGCCGTGGACCGGACACACCTATGTTGGAGAAAACAGAATTTATGTTTACCTGATAAATTACTTTCTCCAACGGTGTGTCCGGTCCACGGCCCGCCCTGGTTTTTTAATCAGGTCTGATAATTTATTTTCTTTAACTACAGTCACCACGGTATCATATGGTTTCTCCTATGCAAATATTCCTCCTTTACGTCGGTCGAATGACTGGGGTAGGCGGAGCCTAGGAGGGATCATGTGACCAGCTTTGCTGGGCTCTTTGCCATTTCCTGTTGGGGAGGAGAATATCCCACAAGTAAGGATGACGCCGTGGACCGGACACACCGTTGGAGAAAGTAATTTATCAGGTAAACATAAATTCTGTTTTCAGAATAAAATTGCAGTAATGCAAGCTTAATCTGTTTACTCAACCTCCCAACCTGAAAAAAAAAAAGAATTTTAACATCGCAAGCAGCATAAACCAAACTGTTCAATAACTTTGTCCAGTAGAGGATTACCTGATCACATCTACATGTTTGACATATGGCATGAGCTATCCATCCATCTCTATATCTCTCTATCCATCCTCACACACCTACCTCTCAGGACAGGCTTGCGTTACTTTCAGCTGTGTAAAGTATTGTTTCCTGTAGAAAAGTCACAGTGGAAGTGCTATATTATTTTAGGCAGTATATATATATATTTTTTAGCGTTCTATAGTGAAATAGTGGTCAGAACTATGTACAGACCAATAAATCTGGAGAGGCTGTCTATTTTTTTTTAGCCTCATCAGACCTTAGATCAAACCACATAGCCCAGCTTCCTCTCTATAAAACTGTATAACTAGGGTTGCCATCTCAGCCATGTTAACATGCACAGTTATGAGTTATACATGTTGCAGGGTGCACAGAAAGGCACATGCATTGCGCCCCTAGACATCACTATTCATGTTCCTCCTTGCACACCCTGCCGCATGTGTAACTCATAAGTGTCCAGGAAAACATGGCCAAGGTGGCAACCATACACATATAACCAATATCAGATCATGCCACACGGCCCAGAATCCACTTTTCATGTTACCAGTTTACATCTGACCAGAGCTTTGCCCAGCAGCCTGCCAGGAAAAAGTGTAGGATCTTTTTTTTTTTTTTTGCAAGGGGAGGCAAGAGACCACAGGCAGTCATGCAGACATGTAATAAGCTAATGCATGCTGTGTAAGAGAGAGGCTTCATAAGGCATGTGGTTTATGGAACTAAACGGGAGACAATTATTTTAAAGGGACAGTCAACACCAGAATGTTTGTTGTTTTAAAAGATAGATAATACCTTAATTACCAATTCCCCAGTTTTGCATAACCAACACAGTTATAATTATACACGTTTTACCTCTGTAATTACCTTGTATCTAAGCCTCAGCAGACTGCCCCCTTATTTCAGTTCTTTTGACAGGCTTGCATTTTAGCCAATCAGAGCTGACTCCATGGTAAATTCACGTGCATGAGCTCAATGTTATCTATATGAAACACATGAACTAATGCCCTCTAGTGATGAAAAACTATCAAAATGCATTTAGATTAGAGGAGGCCTTCAAGGTCTAAGAAATTAGCATATGAACCTCTTAGGTTTAGCTTTCAACTAAGAATACCAAAAGAACAAAGCAAAATTGGTGATAAAAGTAAATTGGAAAGTTGTTTACAATTACATTCTCTATATGAATCATGAAAGTTTTTTTTTTGGACTTGACTGTCCCTTTAACTTGTGAATCCCAAGTCAAATTAAAGGGACATAATACTCATATGCTAAATCACTTGAAACTGATGCAGTATTACTGTAAAAAGCAGACAGGAAAATATCACCTTAGCATCTCTATGTAAAAAAGGAAGATATTTTACCTCACAATTTTCTCAGCTCAGCAGAGTAAGTTCTGTGTAAAAAGTTATACTCAGCTGCTGCTTAGCTGCAGGTAAAAAAAATATGAAGAAATGAACAGCAGCCAATCAGCATCAGCAGTGCTGAGGTCATGAACTCTTTTACTGTGATCTCATGAGATTTCATTGTAAACTTCCTTATACTGAATAGGGAAATAAGATTAGTGTGCACGAATGCTCGCTCCTTCCGCTGTCCCAGGACAGACATACTGATTTGTTGCTTAGAAGTCCTTTACAATGGGATGTGGCTACTGAGAAACCTTTTAGGTAAAATATCTTTCTTTTTTACATAGAGATGTTCAGGTGATATTTTCTAGTCAGCTTTTTACAGCTATACTGCATCACTTTCAAGTGTTTAAACATTTGGGTATTATGGCCCTTTAAGCAAGTTCTTTAGGCTTGATCATCTTACTAGGTGTCAGTTCCTCTGATTTCAGTTATGTTGTGTAACTTCCCATTGTCCCATGGGATTTTAGATAATTTTGCAGAGTTTTTAGTCCATCTTTTGAAAGGGTTAAATTAATTAATATAGTAATACTTCTATTGCAATGTTATACCGGCCCACTTGGATGAACTCTTTTTTTTTTATTTTTTTATTTTTCTTCATGACAATTCCAGTGAACTCCAGACCCTTTAAAGCCCTTAGAAAGGTTATGTAGAGAGTGGGTGGGACCGCTGTATACATTACAGCCCAGCCAAAAGAGGAAATGAAGGGGGACGGAGGAACAGACAGTACCAATTAGGATTATAAACCTTTTATTATAAAATTGATATAAACTTTAAAAAAAAAAATTTACTTGCAAACTAACGGCTAGATTACGAGTTTTTGTCGGTAAGGCTTGCGGTGCTAACGAGAATTTTTTTCTCACCGCTCACTTAAGACAACGCTGGTACTACAGGTTCTTTTAAACCCGGCGTTAGCCGCAAAAAAAGTGAGCGGAGAGCAAAATTTAGCTCCACATCTCACCTCAATACCAGCGTTGCTTACGGTAGCGGTTAGCTGGTAAAACGTGCTTGTGCACAATTTCCCCATAGGAATCAATGGGGAGAATTGGCTGAAAAAAAACCTAACACCTGCAAAAAAGCAGCGTTCAACTTCTAACGCAGCCCCATTGATTCCTATGGGGAAATACTTTTTATGTCTACACCTAACACCCTAACATGAACCCCAAGTCTAAACACCCCTAATCTTACACTTATTAACCCCTAATCTGCACCCCCAATATCGCCGATACCTGCATTTTATTATTAACCCCTACTCTGCCGCACCCCAATGTCGCCGCTCCGGACACCGCCGCCACCTACATTATCCCTATGAACCCCTAAGTTGCTGCCCCCAACATCGCTGCCACCTACTTTTTATTTATTAACCCCTACTCTGCCGCACCCCAATGTCGCCGCCACCTAACTACATTTATTAACCCCAAATCTGCCGCCGCCACCACTATAATAAAGTTATTAACCCCTAAATCTAAGTCTAACCCAAACACCCCCCTAACTTAAATATAATTTAAATACATCTAAATAAAATTACTAGGGCTTCAACTAACGATTATTTTCATAATCTATTAATTGGCCGATTATTTTTTCGATTAATCAACTAATCGGATAAAAAATGAATTAATTATTGTTTCCTATATTTTAAATAGAATCCACATACTGAGCGTTACAAATATAAAACTTCAGACTAAAACTTTACAGTAACACAACTGTTTGTCCAATTTTTAAGCAGAAGAGCACAGTTTTATAATTAAACAAAACCAAAAACAGTTTAAAAAGATGTAGAACTTCCACCTTGGCAAGGGGCCTCTCAGTGAAGTAACCCTTGACTTCATTCTAACATAAAAAATGTCTTGAATATCTATATGCAATGGTAAATAACAAGCCATAAGGTTAGGAAAGAATATCTAGCCTGATCTAAAAATAACAAATTTATACTTATAAAGTTTGAATCTGGTAAATATTTGCAATTGATTAATATTATAAAACAACAATAAAAAACAAATCAAAAGCGCTAATGACTATATGTCAATAATAGGACAAAGCCTTACACATTTATCTACACAGTACATATAATCAGCAATAGCAAACAATACGCTAATAATTGTGCAAACAGATAATAGTGCACATTAATTCAAATAACTCTTACCAATCTAGGGGCTAGGTATAAATAACAAGCTCAGCACTTTATCATGCAAAGCATAGTTCCAAATCACCTGATTTAATATAAACAATCCAAATGATAACTATTATATCTGGGTTGCACATAAGCCAGGAGTAGTTGTAAACTTATACTGTTCTGAAAAAGGGAAAAGTATACGTCGGTAGACGTCCTTTAGTCTAAGGACATAACCATAAAACACAATACCATGTGCAGGAGCTCAGTGGAGTGAAGCAGCTGGTGTTGTGCACGGACCAACTAATTGCAAACCAACTAATCGATTATGAGATTCGTTGACAACTATTTTTATAATCGAATACTATCGATTATGACGATTAATTGTTGCAGCTCTAAAAATTACTATCATTAACTAAATTATTCCTATTTAAAACTAAATACTTACCTAAAAAATAAACCATAAGATAGCTACAATATAACTAATAGTTACATTGTAGCTATCTTAGGGTTTTTATTTTATTTTACAGGCAACTTTGTATTTATTTTAACTAGGTACAATAGTTATTAAATAGTTATTAACTATTTAATAACTTCCTAGTTAAAATAAATACAAATATACCTGTAAAATAAATCCTAACCGAAGTTACAATCACACCTAACACTACATTATAATTAAATTAATTACCTAAACTAACTACAATTAATTACAATTAAATAAACTAAAGTGCGAAAAAACCAAACACTAAATTACAGAAAATAATAAAATAATTACAAGCATTTTAACTAATTACACCTAATCTAATCCCCCTAATAAAATAAAAAAGCCCCCCAAAATAATAAAAATTCCTACCCTATACTAAATTACAAATAGCCCTTAAAAGGGCCTTTTGTGGGGCATTGCCCCAAAGTAATCAGCTCTTTTACCTGTAAAAAAAAATACAATACCCCCCAACATTAAAACCCAGCCACTCCCCCCCCTTAATAAAACCTAACGCTAACCCCTTGAAGATCACCCTACCTTGAGACGTCTTCACCCATCCAGGCAGAAGTGGACCTCCAGACGGTCAGAAGTCTTCACCAGATCCGGCATCTTCTATCTTCATCCATCCGGAGCGTAGCGGGTCTATCTTCAAGCCATCCGACGCGGAGCATCCTCTTCCATCCGACGACTAACACTAAATGACGGTACCTTTAAGTGACGTCATCCAAGATGGCGTCCCTTCAATTCCGATTGGCTGATAGAATTCTATCAGCCAATCGGAATTAAGGTAGAAAAAATCCTATTGGCTGATGCAATCTGCCAATAGGAGTGAAGTTCAATCCTATTGGCTGATCCAATCAGCCAATAGGATTGAGCTTGCATTCTATTGGCTGATTGGAACAGCCAATAGAATAGGATTGAGCTTGCATTCTATTGGCTGATTGGAACAGCCAATAGAATGCAAGCTTAATCCTATTGGCTGATTGGATCAGCCAATAGGATTGAACTTAAATCCTATTGGCTGATTGCATCAGCCAATAGGATTTTTTCTACCTTAATTACGATTGGCTGATAGAATTCTATCAGCCATCGGAATTGAAGAGACGCCATCTTGGATGACGTCACTTAAAGGTACTGTCATTTAGTGTTAGTCGTCGGATGGAATAGATGCGTAAATATCCCAGTGTAACTTACACCTTTGGACTGACAAAGTGATCTTAACAATAACCTTTATCTGTAGGATACTAACTCCTACAGATAATAACTAAAAACAAATATAACAAGATCCCCAAAAAATTAAATAACCATCAAATAACACAAATGAATATCACAATAAGTGAATACATAGAATTATGATTTGGGAAAACCCCCTAAGTTAAAGTCCCCAAAGTTCCAGATAGTGTCCAAAATTTTGGTCTGATGAAAACCAACAGTCTAAAATCAGTAAGTATAATCCCAGAATCTTGATCCAAAGGATATACAAAACCTATGGAATAAACAAGAAAATACACTAAACAAAGGGCCTATGAGATAAAGTCTATTAGTAATAGACTTACCCAAACTGCCGTGGTCCTGATAGTATATGAGCCTCACAAATCTCTTCCAAATCGTCTACGAGTTTCGGCCCTTAGGGCTTTTTTCAAGACATAATGAGGCTCATGTACTTCCTACCTTTAAATACCCTATAGTGTAGGTGTTACTAATAACAGAAAAGGCGCCAAAATTGGTAAAAAAAAGAGCTCTAAACCAGTGCGTTCAGTGTGAACCAATCAGCCGCCACTATCCGCCGCACTTCCGTGTTCAAAAACGAAAGTTAGCCCAAACCGGAAGTTGTATATCGATCGTTTCCGGTTCGTCACTTCCGGTTGCCAACGGAACCATTTTGGTTTGGGGCATGTTGATTGCGGGTATGTGCGATGGATGGGAACAGAACTTGTTAATATTATGATTGTAAATAAAGGGCTTTTTAAGGACCCATACAGACGGCTTCAAATAAGATTATAGATACATATTGGAACACGTGTAATCTAACTTATACGTCTATTCTTCTCAATATTTGATAGATGGGAACAAAACTTGTTATTATTATGATTGTAGATGTGGGGCTTTTTGAGGACCCATACTGACTTCTTCAATTAAGAATTTAAATATGTATTAGAATACGTGTAATCTAACTTATAAGTCAGTTAGACTCAATTTTATTAATAGGAATTCCATACTTCGATTTAGTTTGGAATATTTAGGTATTGACTAATATAACTACCCGTTAACATGGTTCAAAATGATAACGATAACTGTGTAAAGAAGTTTAGACAATTATCCTATTTCATAGTTCTAAATACTAGGAATCTATTAATTAGTATTGTAAATATATAAGACACGCCATCTAAACCTCGATAAGGTGTCCTATTTAACTCAACTTAATTAATTCCATAACAAAATCAATACATTTTGTGATTTTAGGCTCATATACTTCAGGACTTACGTACTTCACATGATAAAATTACAACATAAGATAAAATTACAACACATAATTAAAACTTCAAAATCTGTTCTTCATAAAAGAATACAAATCCCTTCTAAATATCTGGCAGTTTGCAATATATCATATCACTAATTCTAATTTATATAGTTAAATATAAAAACTGATCAATAGATAGTGAACACATTTCTAGCAGCTTATAGGGGGCTATATACTAGGTTTCTGTATAATGGTCAAAGATGGTGTATAATTAAGTGGGTGGGTTTGGACAGGAAAATTCTATTAGATCATTAAAAGGATATAATATAGTATGATGGTTTTAAAATAGGTGTACCATTTCAAAATTGGCATTTAGCCCTCTAAGATAGATACAGTCCATATTGAATATCCTTTTGGATTCTATCTTTAACAATCTTGATTGTTCTATTAGATCATTAAAAGGATATAGTATAGTATGATGGTTTTAAAATAGGTGTACCATTTCAAAATTGGCATTTAGCCCTCTAGGATAGATACAGTCCATATTGAATATCCATTTGGATTCTGTCTTTAACAATCTTGATTCCATGTCACCTCCTCTCCAATCCTTAGTTAGTTTACATTTCCCCATATATTTGAAGCTTTTATCACTACCTCCATGCACTTCCTTGAAATGTTTATATAAGGGTAGGTCTACTTTTTTCCACTTGATTTGTAGTAAGTGTTCACGGATCCTATCTCTTAGTTTCTGAGTAGTCTGACCCACATACTGCAAGCCACAGCCACATTCGATCAAATATACAACAAATTGATCCGAGCATCTTATAGTCTGTTTGATATTAAATGTTTCATTGGAAACTTTGGACTTGCAAGTATCTTTTTTCATCCCATGGGTACATGCCTTGCATAAATGGCACGGAAAGAATCCATGTAACTTCTTCCCCAATACAGTACTCCCATGGGGTTTATAATTGTCTTATTCTTTGGAATACTGGGGGCCAGGATGGACTTCAAATTGTCGGCTTTTCTGTAGATGAAGCGTGGATGTATTGTAAGATGTTCACCCAAAATATCATCATCTCTCAAGAGATGCCAGTGTCTTCTTATTATGTCTTCAATTGACTTTTTACTTTCACTGTACTGTGTAATGAAAGGAACCATTATACCTTCTGGGCCATCTTTAATGCTATTTTGTTTTGGTTTGTAGGTTAAGAGGGTATCTCTTTTTATATTGCTTATCTCTTTGATGGTATTGTTAATGAGACATTCGTCATACCCCCTTTCCAAAAACCTGGTCTTTAATACCGAAGACTGTTTGATCCACATTTCCTCACTCAAGCAGTTTTTTCTTATTCTCATCAATTGCCCCTTTGGAATATTGGAGATCCATTTTTTATGGTGGCAGCTTGTCTGATGGATATAGTTATTTGAATCCTCCTCCTTGAAGTCTCTATATGAGCAAATGGGAAACCATTTTTTGGGAATCCTGCCCAGCGGGCGCGGATCTTGTCCTTTACAAGAGGTATATAGATGATCTCCTAATAATATGGAAAGGGAGTGAAGATGATCTAAAATATACACTAGAGGTCATGAATCTGAATGAGTCGAATTTAAGATTCACTAACACTATAAGTAAAGATCATATAACCTTTTTAGATTTGGACATCCAGGTGATTAATGGAAGAAAAGAAACATCAACTCACTTCAAGGAGGTGGATTCAAATAACTATATCCATCAGACAAGCTGCCACCATAAAAAATGGATCTCCAATATTCCAAAGGGGCAATTGATGAGAATAAGAAAAAACTGCTCGAGTGAGGAAATGTGGATCAAACAGTCTTCGGTATTAAAGACCAGGTTTTTGGAAAGGGGGTATGACGAATGTCTCATTAACAATACCATCAAAGAGATAAGCAATATAAAAAGAGATACCCTCTTAACCTACAAACCAAAACAAAATAGCATTAAAGATGGCCCAGAAGGTATAATGGTTCCTTTCATTACACAGTACAGTGAAAGTAAAAAGTCAATTGAAGACATAATAAGAAGACACTGGCATCTCTCGAGAGATGATGATATTTTGGGTGAACATCTTACAATACATCCACGCTTCATCTACAGAAAAGCCGACAATTTGAAGTCCATCCTGGACCCCAGTATTCCAAAGAATAAGACAATTATAAACCCCATGGGAGTATTGGGGAAGAAGTTACATGGATTCTTTCCGTGCCATTTATGCAAGGCATGTACCCATGGGATGAAAAAAAGATACTTGCAAGTCCAAAGTTTCCAATGAAACATTTAATATCAAACAGACTATAAGATGCTCAGATCAATTTGTTGTATATTTGATCGAATGTGGCTGTGGCTTGCAGTATGTGGGTCAGACTACTCGGAAACTAAGAGATAGGATCCGTGAACACTTACTACAAATCAAGTGGAAAAAAGTAGACCTACCCTTATATAAACATTTCAAGGAAGTGCATGGAGGTAGTGATAAAAGCTTCAAATATATGGGGATATGTAAACTAACTAAGGATTGGAGAGGAGGTGACATGGAATCAAGATTGTTAAAGACAGAATCCAAATGGATATTCAATATGGACTGTATCTATCCTAGAGCGCTAAATGCCAATTTTGAAATGGTACACCTATTTTAAAACCATCATACTATATTATATCCTTTTAATGATCTAATAGAACAATCAAGATTGTTAAAGATAGAATCCAAAAGGATATTCAATATGGACTGTATCTATCTTAGAGGGCTAAATGCCAATTTTGAAATGGTACACCTATTTTAAAACCATCATACTATATTATATCCTTTTAATGATCTAATAGAATTTTCCTGTCCAAACCCACCCACTTAATTATACACCATCTTTGACCATTATACAGAAACCTAGTAAATAGCCCCCTATAAGCTGCTAGAAATGTGTTCACTATCTATTGATCAGTTTTTTATATTTAACTATATAAATTAGAATTAGTGATATGATATATTGCAAATTGCCAGATATTTAGAAGGGATTTGTATTCTTTTATGAAGAACAGATTTTGAAGTTTTAATTATGTGTTCTAATTTTATCTTATGTTGTAATTTTATCATGTGAAGTATGTAAGTCCTGAAGTATATGAGCCTAAAATCACAAAATGTATTGATTTTGTTATGGAATTAATTAGAGTTAAATAGGACACCTTATCGAGGTTTAGATGGCGTGTCTTATATATTTACAATACTAATTTATAGATTCCTAGTATTTAGAACTATGAAATAGGATAATTGTCTAAACTTCATTACACAGTTATCGTTATCATTTTGAACCATGTTAACGGGTAGTTATATTAGTCAATTCCTAAATATTCCAAACTAAATCGAAGTATGGAATTCCTATTAATAAAATTGAGTCTAACTGACTTATAAGTTAGATTACACGTATTCTAATACGTATTTAAATTCTTAATTGAAGCTGTCAGTATTGGTCCTTAAAAAGCCCCACATCTTCAATCATAATAATAACAAGTTTTGTTCCCATCTATCAAATATTGAGTAGAATAGACGTATAAGTTAGATTACACGTGTTCCAATATGTATCTATAATCTTATTTGAAGCCGTCTGTATGGGTCCTTAAAAAGCCCTTTATTTACAATCATAATATTAAAAAGTTCTGTTCCCATCCATCGCACATACCCGCAATCAACATGCCCCAAACCAAAATGGTTCCGTTGGCAACCGGAAGTGACGAACCGGCAACGATCAATATACAACTCCAGTTTGGGCTAACTTCCGTTTTTGAACGTGCGGCGGATAGTGGCGGCTGATTGGTTCACACTGAACGCACTGGTTTAGAGCTCTTTTTTACCAATTTTGGCGCTTTTTCTGTTATTAGTAACACCTACACTATAGGGTATTTAAAGGTAGGAAGTACATGAGCCTCATTATGTCTTGAAAAAGGCCCTAAGGGCCGAAACGCGTAGACGATTTGGAAGAGATTTGTGAGGATCATATACTATTAGGACCACGGCAGTTTGAGTAAGTCTTTTACTAATAGACTTTATCTCATAGGCCCTTTGTTTAGTGTATTTTCTCGTTTATTCCACAGGTTTTGGATATCCTTTGGATCAAGATTCTGGGATTATACTTACTAATTTTAGACTGTTGGTTTTCATCGGACCAAAATTTTGGGCACTATCTTGAACTTTGAGGACTTTAACTTTGGGAGTTTTCCCAAATCATAATTCTATGTATTCACTTATTGTGATATTCATTGGTGTTATTTGTTTATTTAATGTTTAATTTTTTGGGGATCTTGTTATATTTGTTTTTAGTTATTATCTGTAGGAGTTAGTATCCTACAGATAAAGGTTATTGTTAAGATCACTTTGTCAGTCCAAAGGTGTAAGTTACACTGGGATATTTACGCATCTATTCACCACAACTATTATAAATCTCATTTGACCATTATTTTTTTTTTTATTATTATTTTTACTGATCATACCGGTATTTGATCTTATTGGAATTACATTTTTATTGATATTTTTAATCACATTTTTATTCACAATTTTTCATATTGTTCCACTGTTTTTTCCCACAGACCTTATATATATATTTTTTGCTTTTTGTTTTTTAATACTGTTTTTCCCACAGTTGGGGTATCACTTTCACATAAACACATTTAAGCTGCCACTATTTTTGAATATAAGTAAACTATATAACCAATCTTTTTATTAACCCATCAAAGCTGTCATCATTTGTGATAGGAGAAAATTTGATAACCAGTATTTGATATCCAGTAATTATTAACTGGTTGATATTTCAACTTTTTAAGTTTGATCTATACTAACAATTAGATCTGTTCTGTATATAGATCCTATATGGATCGCAACATCTAGTCTCTTTTTAAATAATTTGTTTTGAAATTAATCTGTTTTTAATGTCTTTCTATATGTGAATTAAACTTTTAAAACTTTCAGAACCTTGGCAGAGAAGTGCTATTTAAGTGTCATTAAGGTACACCTAAAGAAATTTTAGGAGTTGTTAGATAATAGACCTGTTGTTTACCTTAGCCTTTGGCGCTCCTATACAAACTCTCTACCTGATCTGGTACAGGTGGCTGTATTGAGATGAAGGGGTTACTGAGATTCAGAGCCCCTAAGATACTCAGCATGTACCGATTTTTTTTGCACTTATTACTGTTTACAATACTTGCAGTCTCTGGGTGCCCCTTTTAGGTTTACTAGAGCATTCTTTCATGTGTGTGCCAAAAGGATCAGAGACTGTAACTTTAATAATAATAAAAAAAAAACTGTGAACTTCTATATCTTTATTTGGTTGGGTGCCAGATTTTCTGGTCTCCATGGAAACCTGGCACCCAATATCTGTTGACATTTTAAATGTAATTTTTTTTCCGGTTTTCTGGGGTGTGCAACCCATTATACCACCTGTCTATTATTTTAATTTTGTTGCTGCCCTCAAGGGGTTCTTGATACTTTATTGCTATAATATACATATTTGCATATCATGTTATTTTAAAGGGGGCGTGTGTGAGAAAATGTCCTAAGTTTGCTGCTGACCCTTGCTCACTTTGTGACTAAAGTTAAACTCCGAAAAACTTTGAGGAGAGGATTAATAAAATACTTTTGCTGGTATGAGAACCAAAACAGATACTTTTATATTTATATTGCGGGCACATGGTGGCGTTTATTAATTATGCATCAAACAAATTTGTGTTTTGATTTCGCTTAAGGTAAATTAACCTCCCCGTGTTTATTTCTGAATCTTATTGAATTATTGGAAGGCCTGCATGAATAATCATTTGATCAGTCAAAACATTTTCTTTTTTATTTAAATCTGTTATTGAAGGCAGGGTTTGACCAGTCCTCGGACCCTTGAACCATGGTTTGTAAAAAAATGTCAGCTCTATTTGTTCTGGATTGTATGGTTGCTCTTCAAAAACACAGCAAAAACTTTATGGATTTTTAAATAAGCCCACTAATTCTGAGAGTAAATGCTGAAGGTATTTTATGTTTTATTTGTTTCACTGGAGTGTGGAAGAGGGAAGTCCTTTATGAACCCAAGAATATTTGAAATGTAGGTTGACATGATGATCTCAAATTTAGGAGTCAGAGGAAATATTGAAGTATAGAGCTAAAGGGAATTCAAAATTAAACTTGCATAAATCTGAAAAGTGTCTTTATATTACATGCTCTATTTGAAAATGTACTTTGTTCTCTTGACATCCTTTGTTAAAAGAATATATACTGTATGTATATATATGTATGTAATATATATATATATATATATATATATATATATATATATGTATATATATATATATATGTATGTGTGTATATATATATATATATATATATATATATAGAGAGAGAGAGAGAGAGAGAGAGACAGAGAGAGAGACAGAGAGAGAGAGAGAGAGAGAGAGAGAGAGAGAGAGACAGAGAGAGAGAGAGACAGAGAGAGAGAGACAGAGAGATTTATTTATATATATACACATACATACATGCCCTTCACTACTGGGAGCTAGTTGATGATTGGCGGCTACACAAATTAGTCTCTTGTCATTGTTTCATAGTGCATTGCTGCATGGGAACTGATTTTAGCTATGCTCTTAATCCCTTTAGGATTTGCACAGATCTTTGTGTATTTTACATGAATAAATTCAGCACTGAAAATAAGTGAAAGCTGCTGCCCGCGGCCATATTCAGCATTTTGTTTGTGAAACAAATCAGTAAATGCGCATGTCTTATTAAACACAGTTACTGTTAGGTCCGTAAATAATTAGACACTGACACAATTTTCATAATTCTGGCTCTTTACCCAACCGCAATGGATTTGAAATGAAACAACCGAGATTCAAACTTTCATCTTTAATTCAAGGGGTTGAACAAAAATATAGTTTTAAATGTTTAGGAATTGCAAACATTTTCATACACAGTCCCCTTATTTAAGGGGCTCAAATGTAATTGGACAAATTAACACAATTATAAATAAATGTTCATTTTTAATACTTTGTTGAGAATCCTTTTCATGCAATGACTGCTTGAAGTCTGAAATCACCAAACGCTGGGTTTCCTCCTTTGTGATGCTTTGCCAGGCCTTTACTGCAGCTGTCTTCAGTTGTTGTTTGTTCGTGGGTCTTTCTACCTTAAGTTTTGTCTTCAGCAAGTAAATGCTTGCTCGATTGGGTTGAGATCAGGTGATTGACTTGGCCATTGCAGAATATTCTTTTTCTTAGCCTTAAAAACTCCTGGTTTGCTTTCACAGTATGTTTTGGGTCATTGTCCATCTGTAAAGTGAAGCGCCTTCTAATCACTTTCACTGAGTCTGACAATATATCCCTATACACTTCAGAATTCATCCAGCTCCTTCTGTCTTCTGTCACATCATCAATAAACACTAGTGACCCAGTGCCATTGGAAGCCATACTTGCTCATGCCATGACACTTTCTCCACCGTGTTTTTCAGATTATGTTGTATGCTTCGGATCAAGAGCCGTTCCAAGCCTTCTCCATACTTTTTTTTTCTTCCCATCATTGTGGTACAGGTTGATCTTAGTTTCAGCTGTCCAAAGAATGCTCTTCCAGAACTGGGCTGGCTTTTTTAGTTATTTTTTGGCAAAGTCTAATCTGGCCTTTCTATTCTTGAGGTTTATGAATGGTTTGTACCTTGTGGTGAACAATCTTTATTTGCTCTTGTGAAGTCTCTTTATGGTAGACTTTCTATAATGGTATGCCTACCTCCTGGAGAGTGTTCTTCACATGGATGGATGTTGTGAAGGGGTTTTTCTTTACCATGGAAATGATCCTACGATCATCCACCACTGTTGTCTTCTGTGGACGTTCAGGCCTTTTTGTGTGTTCTTTTTTTCTTAGAATGTACCAAACTAGATTTGGCAACTCCCAATGTTCCTGCTATCTCTCTAATTGATTTCTTTTTTTATTTTGTAGCCTAAGGATGGCTTGTTTCACATGCATTGAGAGCTCCTTTGAATGCATGTTGTGGGTTCACAGCAACAGCTTCCTAATGCAAATACCACACCTGAAATTAACTCCAGACCGTTTACCTGCTTAATTGATGATGAAATAAAGAAGAAACAGCCCACACCTGTCCATGAAACAGCCTTTGAGTCAATTGTTCAATTTCTTTTCCCTTGAAAAAGAGGGGGCTACATATTAAAGAACTGTAATTCCTAAACCCTTACTCCAATTTAGATGTGATTAACCTCAAATGCACTTTTAAGTCCATATTTATTATTTAACTGTAACTTAAATTTATTTTGGTAAACAGCCAAAATACCAAAACTTGTGTCAGTGTCCAATTATATCCAGACCTAACTGTATATACAAGCCATAGTGCAATAATACAATGCTCTAACATATGTAAGCGTTTTGGTTTTGCACTTTGATATCTCTTTAAATATTATGTAGATTAATCTAGAAATAGGTTTTAGTCGTAACATTCTTGGAGCCTTAAATCCTTAGATTTGTCAAACCCTGCAAGAAATTCTGGAATGAGTCACTGTACGTACACACAATTGCATGTAGGATTGAGTACTTGCTGCTAACATCAGGGGGCCCATTTATCAAAGGGCTTGCGGACCTGATCCGACACTGCGGATCAGGTCCGCAAGACCTCGCTAAATGCGGAGAGCAATACGCTCTCCACATTTAACATTGCACCAGCAGCTCACAAGAGCTGCTGGTGCAACGCCGCCCCCTGCTGACTCGCGGCCAATCGGCCGCCAGCAGGGAGCTGTCAATCAACCCGATCGTATTCGATCGGGTTGATTTCCGGCGGTTCCTGTCCGCCTGCTCAGAGCAGGCGGACAGGGTTATGAAGCAGCGGTCTTTAGACCGCTGCTTCATAACTTGTGTTTCTGGCGAGTCTGAAGACTCGCCAGAAACACGGCCCTTCAAGCTCCATACGGAGCTTGATAAATGGGCCTGCAGGTGTGTAGTGTTGTAAGGGGGAGTATAGGTCATGCAAAAAAATGAATAAAAAATGCTCCTAATCTAAAAGATCAATTTAAAACCATGCATAGTTATCTAGCTCTTCTATGTGTATTCATTTTCTATCTGCATTTTCCCTGTTGTGTAGTGCATGTGTGTTAATCACTGTCAAGTGCAACACATCCTTAACCTTGGTGCCCTCTTTACTGCTCTATGTTGCTAAATAATTACAGGCAAGAAGAAACATTTGCATGTTAATTTTACTTATTGTTTGTGATACATACAACAAAGCAAGCTCATACTTGGTATATAATACTGGTTTTCACTTTTACAGCTTGGCAACGTTGCACATAGTTTGTAGGGAGCTAGGTTATACATTTGAGTGATAATTAAAGGGACACTGAACCCAAAAATTTTGTTTTGTAATTCAGAAAGGGCATGCAATATTAAGCTTCTTTCTAATTTATTCTTATTATCAATTTTTCTTTGTTCTCTTGCTATCTTTATTTGAAAAAGAAGGCATCTATGCTTTTTTGGGGTTCAGTACTCTGGACAGCAATTTTTTATTGGTGGATGAATTTATCCACCAATCAGCAAGGACAACCCAGGTTGTTCACCAAAAATGGGCCGGCATCTAAACTTACATTCTTGCATTTTAAATAAAGATACCAAGAGAATGAAGAAAATTTGATAATAGGAGTAAATTAAAAAGTTGCTTAAAATTTCATGCTCAATCTGAATCATGAAAGAAAATTTTTGGGTACAGTGTCCCTTTAAAGTTATAGGGCATAAGCCATTCAGAGATTATGTGAACTCCTTGTATAGATGTGAGTATACTAAGCCATCTTTGTCTTTGCAGGAGGAACAATTTCTTGGTTTCGGTTCAGATGAAGAAGTTAAAACGCAAAGCCCCACAAAATCAACTCCAGGTAATATAAAGGCTTTATATGTAAAATTTGATAATATTAAACCCTGATACTGCTGTATCAAATACTCTTAAACAAACAAAACAGAAGCACCTACATCTGATAAATACTACATCTAATAAATAATTTATTGCTAAAAAATGCTAACCATCATCTGAGCCTTTAGCAAGTTATTATCTTTTTGCTGGTGGTGTGTGTGTGTGTTGTCACAAACCTTCAATTTGTTAAAAGAGCAATATCTGCAAAGTGTAATAAAACGAGGTATGCCTGTGTATATATATATATATATATATATATATATATATATATATATATATATATGTATGTATATATATATATATATATATATATATATATATATATATATATATGTATGTATATATATATATATATATATATATATATATAGGAGGCCAGATTTTTATCTTATGAAAAGGCAACACACTATGATCACATTAAAATATAATACAGAGCTTAGTGTGTTTCCCTTTCACAAGAAGAAATCCAACTCTCTCTCTCTTTCTTTCTCTCTCTCTCTCTCTCTCTCTCTCTCTCTCTCTCTCTCTCTCGTTTGTAATATACATGATCTAGTTCCAGTAGAACAGTAGACATGGTAGTGTTAGATAATGTTAGTATGTAATGTATTTAAATACGATACAAACGTTGATACTTTTTCTCCTACATTGGTGTATCCGGTCCACGGCTTCATCCTTACTTGTGGGATATTCTCAATCCCTACAGGAAGTGGCAAAGAGAGCACACAGCAGAGATGTCCATATAGCTCCCCTCAGGCTCCGCCCCCCAGTCATTCTCTTTGCCACTCTAACTAGTAGCATCTCCACGGGGGTGGTAAAGAGTATGTGTTGTTAGTTGTACTTTTTTATTTCTTCTATCAAGAGTTTGTTATTTTAAAATAGTGCCGGCTTGTACTATTTACTCTGCAGCAGAAAGTGATGAAGATTTCTGCTAAGAGGAATATGATTTTAGCACCAGTAACTAAAATCCATGGCTGTTCCCACGCAGGACTGTTGAAACCAGAGAACATCAGTTGGGGGGAACAGTTTGCAGGCTTAACTGCTTCAGGTATGATCAGTCATTTTTCTAACAAGACCATGTAATACTAGAAGACTGTCAGAAATTCCCTCTGGGATAGGTAAGCCATTTTTCTTAGACTGTATAAAATGATGGCTTATATTAAGGGCTCTATGCTGGTTGACACTAATTGTGGGCTTAATCGATTGCTTTTTAGCATGTTTTTTGCTATAAATAAGGTGTTTTTTCAAACTTTAAAACACTTTTGGGGTTTAATTTGCGCCTGGCACTTAGTTAGACACCTAATCTAGTCAGAAAGGCCCCTCCACTCTGGAATGAAGAGGGAGGAGGCCTCATTTTCGCGCCTCAATTGCGCAGTGGTTTTGCCTAGGCAGTTCATGCAGCTTCACGTGGGGAGTCCAGAGGCTCAGAAAAGGACTCCAGAGAGGCTTATTTCCTACCAAAATAATCCCTAAGGAAGGTAAAGGCCACAGTGGAAGCTGTGGCATGGTACTGTAATGTGTTAACCGGTTAATATCTGTTATTAGCTCCGGTTTGGGCATTAAGGGGTTAATTGGTCTGAAAATTTGTGTGCAATCTTTTCAAAGCATTAAGACACTGTGGTGAAAATTTCATTAAAATCGGATGTTTATTTGATGGTTTTTTGATGTTTCAGTAATAAAGTGTGCACTTTTATTATTTAAAGAGACAGTAACGTTTTTGTCAAAAATAATTTTTATTGCATTGAAGTTCTGTTTATGTCTGTCAAACATGTCTGAATCTTCAGATAGCCTATGTTCTGTATGCTCAAAGTCCAAGGTGGTTCCCCCATTAAATTTATGTGTGAAGTGTGCCATAGCGTCCAAGCAGCTTAAGGACCATACAATCACACTTAAAAATATAGCCCAAGATGATTCTTTAGCTGAACGTAGTGAAGATAGCTCTCCTTCTGTGTCAATAACAGCTATGCCCGCGCAAGCGATGCCCAGTACATCTAGCGCACCAATTGTGATTACTATGCAACAGTTATCGGCAGTAATGGATAATTCTCTCTCAGCATTTTTATCTAAACTGCCAGCTTTTCCTAGGAAGCGTGATTGCTCAGTTTTAAACACAGAAAATGAGCAAGCTGACGCAGAGGATAATTTATCTGTAGTGCCCTCACATCAATCTGACTTGGCGGTGAGGGAGGGCCTGTCTGAGGGAGAAATTTCTGACACAGGAAAAGTTTCTCAGCAGGCAGAGCCTGATGCCATAGCATTTAAATTTAAGCTAGAACACCTCTGCGCCCTACTTAAGGAGGTCCTAGCTACACTTGATGATTGTGATCCTTTGGTGATCCCAGAAAAATTGTGTAAAATGGACAAATTCTTAGAGGTCCCAGTACACACTGATGCATTTCCGATACCTAAGAGGGTGGCGGATATCGTGACTAAGGAATGGGAGAAGCCAGGTGTACCTTTTGTTCCCCCTCCTATATTTAAGAAAATGTTCCCAATTGTTGACCCTAGAAGGGTCGCGTGGCAGACGGTCCCTAAGGTAGAGGGGGCAGTTTCAACGCTATCTAAGCGCACGACTATACCAATAGAAGACAGTTGCGCTTTCAAAGATCCAATGGATAAAAAATTAAGGTTTACTTAAGAAAATTTTTGTTCAACAAGGTTTTCTTCTTCAACCAATTTCTTGCATTATTCCTGTAACCACTGCAGCTGCTTTTTGGTTTGAGGAATTAGAAAACTCGCTCCAGAAGGAGACTTCTTATGATGAAGTCATGGATAGAATTCACGCCCTGAAGTTGGCTAATTCTTTCATTACAGATGCCGCTATGCAGTTAGCTAAATTAGCGGCGAAAAATTCTGGTTTCGCAATAGTGGCGCGTAGAGCGCTTTGGCTAAAATCGTGGTCGGCGGATGTGTCGTCCAAAACAAAATTGCTTAATATTCCTTTCAAGGGTAAGACCCTATTCGGGCCAGAGTTGAAAGAAATTATTTCAGATATCACTGGGGGAAAGGGCCATGCCCTCCCACAGGATAGACCTTTCAAAGCTAAAAACAAGTCTAATTTTAGTTCCTTTCGCAATTTCAGGAGTGGACCGGCTTCTACCTCTACAGCCACTAGGCAAGAGGGTAACGCACCCCAGCCCAAACCAGCATGGAAACCAATGCAAGGCTGGAACAAGGGTAAACAGGCCAAAAAGCCTTCTGCTGCTACCAAGACAGCATGAAGGGGTAGCCCCCAATCCGGGACCGGATCTAGTAGGGGGCAGACTTTCTCTCTTTGCTCAGGCCTTTGCAAGAGATGTTCCGGACCCCTGGGCACTAGAAATTGTCTCTCAGGGGTATCTTCTAGAATTCAAGGACCTTCCTCCAAGGGGAAGGTTCCACATGTCTCGCTTATCTTTAGACCAGATAAAGAGACAGGCATTCTTACATTGCGTAGAAGACCTTTTAAAAATGGGAGTGATACACCCAGTTCCAACGGCAGAACAAGGACTGGGATTTTACTCAAACCTGTTTGTAGTTCCCAAAAAGGAAGGAACTTTCAGGCCAATTCTGGACTTAAAGATCCTAAACAAATTCCTCAGAGTTCCATCATTCAAAATGGAAACCATTCGGACAATTTTACCAATGATCCAGGAGGGTCAATATATGACTGCCGTGGACTTAAAGGATGCGTACCTGCATATTCCTATCCACAAAGATCACCATTAGTTCCTGAGGTTCGCCTTTCTGGACAAGCATTACCAGTTCGTGGCTCTTCCCTTCGGATTGGCCACTGCTCCCAGAATTTTCACAAAGGTGCTAGGGTCTCTTCTAGCGGTGCTAAGGCCAAGGGGCATTGCAGTAGCACCTTACCTAGACGACATTTTAATACAAGCGTCGTCCTTTCTCAAAGCAAAGGCTCATACAGACATTGTTCTAGCCTTTCTAAGGTCCCACGGGTGGAAGGTGAACATAGAAAAAAGTTCTCTGTCCCCGTTCACAAGGGTTCCCTTCCTGGGAACAATAATAGACTCAGTAGAAATGAAGATCTTTCTGACAGAGGTCAGGAAGTTAAAACTTCTGAACACTTGTCGAGTTCTTCAATCCATTCCTCAACCCTCCATAGCTCAGTGCATGGAGGTAATAGGACTCATGGTTGCAGCAATGGACGTGGTTCCATTTGCTCGAATTCATTTAAGACCATTGCAACTGTGCATGCTCAAACAGTGGAATGGGGATTATGCAGATTTGTCTCCCCAGATTCAAATGGACCAGAAAACCAGAGACTCAATCCTCTGGTGGTTGTCTCTGGATCACCTGTCTCAGGAAATGAGTTTCCGAAGACCGGAGTGGATCATTGTCATGACCGACGCCAGCCTCCTAGGCTGGGGCGCGGTCTGGGAGTCCCTGAAGGCTCAGGGTCTATGGTCTCGGGAAGAATCTCTTCTCCCGATAAACATTTTGGAATTGAGAGCGATATTCAACTAGCGGAGGCCAAATTCATCAGATTTCAGTCGGACAACATGACGACTGTGGCGTACATCAATCATCAGGGGGGAACAAAGAGTTCCCTGGCGATGAGAGAGGTATCCAAAATCATCAAATGGGAAGAGAATCACTCTTGCCATCTATCAGCAATTCACATCCCAGGAGTGGACAACTGGGAAGCGGATTATCTGAGTCGTCAGACTTTCCATCCGGGGGAGTGGGAACTTCACCCGGAGGTTTTTGCCCAGTTAACCCAACTATAGGATATTCCAGATCTGGATCTGATGGCGTCACGTCAGAACTCCAAAGTTCCACGTTACGGGTCCAGGTCCAGGGATCCCAAGGCGACATTGGTAGATGCCTTAGTAGCGCCTTGGTCGTTCAATCTAGCTTATGTCTTTCCACCGTTTCCCCTTCTCCCCCGGCTAGTAGCCAGGATCAAACAGGAGAAGGCTTCGGTAATTCTGATAGCTCCTGCGTGGCCACGCAGGACTTGGTATGCAGACCTGGTGAATATGTCATCGGTTCCACCATGGAAGCTACCTTTGAGGCAGGACCTTCTAATTCAAGGTCCATTCGAACATCCAAACCTAGTTTCTCTGCAACTGACTGCTTGGAGATTGAACGCTTGATTCTAGCTAAGCGTGGGTTTTCTGAATCAGTTATAGATACCCTGATCCAGGCTAGAAAGCCTGTCACCAGGAAAATTTACCATAAGATATGGAGGAAATATCTTTGTTGGTGTGAATCCAAAGCTTACTCATGGAGTAAGATTAGGATTCCAAGGATTCTAGCGTTTCTCCAAGAAGGATTGGAGAAAGGTTTGTCAGCTAGTTCCTTAAAAGGACAGATTTCCGCTCTGTCTGTTTTGTTACACAAGCGTCTGGCAGCAATGCCAGATGTTCAGGCGTTTGTACAGGCTTTAGTCAGAATCAAGCCTGTCTATAGACCTGTGGCTCCTCCATGGTGTCTAAATTTAGTTCTTTCAGTTCTTCAAGGGGTTCCGTTTGGACCTCTACATTCCATAGATATCAAGTTACTATCTTGGAAAGTTTTGTTTTTGGTAGCTATTTCTTCTGCTAGAAGAGTTTCTGAATTGTCTGCTTTGCAGTGTAATTCACCTTACCTGGTGTTCCATGCAGATAAGGTTGTTTTACGTACCAAACCTGGTTTTCTTCCAAAAGTGGTTTCCAATAAGAATATTAACCAGGAGATAGTTGTTCCTTCTCTGTGTCCTAATCCAGTTTCTAACAAGGAACGTCTGTTGCACAATCTTGATGTGGTTCGTGCTTTAAAGTTCTATCTAAAAGCAACTAAAGACTTCAGGCAAACATCGTCCTTGTTTGTCGTCTATTCTGGCAAGAGGAGAGGTAAAAAGGCGACTGCGACCTCTCTGTCCTTCTGGCTGAAAAGCATCATCCGGTTGGCTTATGAGACTGCTGGAAGGCAGCCCCCTGAACGAATTACAGCTCACTCTACTAGAGCTGTGGCTTCCACATGGGCTTTCAAGAATGAGGCTTCTGTTGAACAGATCTGTAAGGCAGCGACTTGGTCTTCTCTGCATACATTTGCCAAATTTTACAAATTCAATACTTTTGCTTCTTCGGAGGCTATTTTTGGGAGAAAGGTTTTACAAGCAGTGGTGCCTTCCGTTTAGGTTACCTGACTTGTTCCCTCCCTTCATCCGTGTCCTAAAGCTTTGGTATTGGTTCCCACAAGTAAGGATGAAGCCGTGGACCGGATACACCAATGTAGGAGAAAACAGAATTTATGTTTACCTGATAAATTTCTTTCTCCTACGGTGTATCCGGTCCACGGCCCACCCTGGCATTTTAGTCAGGTTTAAATTTATTTTTGTAAACTACAGTCACCACTGCACCCTATGGTTCTCCTTTTTCTCCTAACCGTCGGTCGAATGACTGGGGGGGCGGAGCCTGAGGGGAGCTATATGGACAGCTCTGCTTTGTGCTCTCTTTGCCACTTCCTGTAGGGATTGAGAATATCCCACAAGTAAGGATGAAGCCGTGGACCGGATACACCGTAGGAGAAAGAAATTTATCAGGTAAACATAAATTCTGTTTTCTTTGTATAGATGCCTTATAGGCAAATATCCTGAGTTTTAGTATGTAGGAGTACAGTTGAGGTGTTTTTTATATATATTTTTACATATATATATATATATATATATATATATATATATATACATATATACATATATATACATACATACACAGGTGGCCCTCGGTTTACGCCGGTTCAATTTGCGCCGTTTCAGAATAACAACCTTTTTTTTCAGTCATGTGCAGTAATTAAAATAGCCAGTAGGTGGAGCTGTCCGCTTGTTTTGCAGCAAAGTTATGCAACTTAACAGGTCTGAAATTGATCTGTGTACACAGAGCAGACATTAGCTATTGAGCAGACACTTCCCTATTATCTTCCTGTCCAGCTGCTTGAGGTGAAGGTGCATAACTGCTTAATCACTGCAGATTGAAATGCATAGAATAGGTGCAGACCCAATATTATCTAACATGCTAAAAATGCAGAGAACTGATTGCAGAAAAATGCAAGTAAAAAAACGTTTTTGTTCATTAAACTTAGTTTGATGATGATGCAGTCTGTTGTGTGATTATTTAAATAGGTGCTTTTAGCAAATGTTTTTGTTCATTAAACTTAGTTTGATGATGATACAATCTATATTATTAGGTTTATAATGCTGTTTAGCATTTAAAGTCTTCACTTCAAAGCTTTAAAAATAATGTATTAGGTGTTACTTATGTCAGTTTTGAGAGGGGCCTAGAACCTACCTCCCTCACTTCCCATTGACTTACATTATAAACTGGGTTTCAATTTACAACGGTTTCGATTTACAACCATTCCTACTGGAACCTAACCCCGGCGTAAACTGAGGGCTACCTGTATATATATAATTAAGTTTCTTTTTGTTTCCCAGCTAGTTTTCTAGTTTGACTTAGCTGTGCAACTAGTGCTGCTGATTAGCTCAGTGGCAGTTTCTGTTTAGGACCAGCTGTTCTCTGTGGCTCCTACGTGGTAATTTTCTTGTGTGTTTAACTCAGTGGTTCTCAAACTTTTTCCAGCCACTTCACCCTTGGTTCCTTAAACTCAGAATTTATTCAAATTTTAAATACGATTTTTTTTAGTTTAATGAATTAAAATCATATTACCCTGCTACAAGCTTTTACAGTTGATAGTCACTGTTTAAGAGTCTTATATACCACTTTAGTAATTCACTATTTAAAAACTATTTCATGTGATCGATAGGCTTAATAAAGGGATCAAGGCATTAAGTTGGTTACAGCAACACACCAAACTGTCTTTATTTCTCTGCAATTTATATAGGGTCAACAGAAATTGGCAATGTTTTGAGTATTCAGCTGTTATTCATGCCATAATTAACACATTCACAATCTCCCATACATAGCTGTACAATATCCCTGTCTCATCCTATTTCCTAGATGCATGTAGTAAGATAATTGTATTGGCAAATTATTGATAGTATTAAGAGACCTAGGAGGGGGAGAGGAGACAGGAAACTATGTTTAAGTGATACCAGTTTCTCAGTGTCTCATTTTATGTCACTTGTTAAAAGTCTTAAATCACAGCATTTAGAAATCTGAAGTTGATTTCTTTGCTTTGAGCATAGTTGTATAACTGCACCAAGAAACTTTATGAAAAATGTACAGTATTCTGCATACCAACGTATTATGTAATGCACACTGCAAAGTTTTTATGGTGACCGAAGAATAGAAAACCATCGTCAGATGACTGTGCATAGCTTTGTTTCCTGCTACTATACAGTAATTCTTAACAGTTCTGTTAATGTTAACAAACTGTGCTAAAGTGCAGCACTGCTTTTACAAAGAATGCAAGTCTTCCGTACAAGTGTCTACAATCTGTTGCAGTCAGAAAAAGTATAAGTTGAGGATAAACCTAAATTATCATAAAATCAAAACCCTTAAAAGCAGATAGCTATAAAATGTCAAATACAAAGTAAGTGGTATCGTTTTAGACATCTAGACTAAAGAACATCTCATTATGATCATTGAGAGGATTCACAAGCATCCTCTTTCACTCCTTACCTATTAGTGCCCTCTATGGTAATCCCAGCTCCCCCTTCAAGTATTCCTACCGTACCTCCGCCCACTTTGGGTACCACTAGTTAAACTCCTTCGCAGGATGTCTCCTTATTATATTTTTTATTTTCTTTCTTTAGATCAGAAAGCCTTACGAAAACCTCGTGGAAGACCCAGGAATACCTTGCAAAGAAGCTTTGATACATCTCTCCATACTGCTGAAACTCCAAACCTTTCCGAAATCAGGCCCTCAGAGAAAACTAAGACGCCTGATGTCAAATTGGAGGAAAAGAGGCGTGGAAGACCTCCTGCACATGGCAGCGTCAAGTTTAGGCTAACTCAGGAGAAGCATGAAAGCACTGAGTCTATGAAAGCACCTCAAGATGAGAAGACAAAAAGAAAAAAACAGTCCGC
Organism: Bombina bombina; assembly: GCF_027579735.1. Lineage (NCBI taxonomy): Eukaryota > Metazoa > Chordata > Amphibia > Anura > Bombinatoridae > Bombina > Bombina bombina. The sequence continues at coordinate 267,246,957 of NC_069506.1, read as the reverse complement.
CACATTTCAGCAAGCTGCCAAGATAAAAAAACTTAGAGCAGTAAAATTATCGCCTTTAAAATCAAAATTCAAAAAAGGTAAACTGCAACTGGGAAGGAAAGGACCAGTTCCCATTGTCCGGAAGAGAGGGAGACCCCCATCATCTGAAAGGTTTAAAGCTGATCCTCCAGGCAGTATTTACAGACAGTCCCAGGTCGACAAACCGCAAAGAGGGCGCAAGGATGGTTCTCCACAGGGTACAAAAGAAGAGAGCAGAGTATCTGTGCGTCAGAGCCCACGTAGAATGAAGCCAGTTAGAATAATACCTTCTACCAAGAGGACAGACACCACAATTGCTAAACAGCTATTGCAGAAGGCCAAGAAGGGAGCTCAAAAAAAGATGGAATTAGAAGCAGCAAAGCTTCAGGGGCGTAAGGGAGGAACACAGCTGAAAAACATACGTCAGTTTATCATGCCTGTGGTGAGTACAGTCTCATCCCGGATCATCAAGACCCCAAGGAGGTTCATTGAAGATGAGGACTATGAACCACCTATTAAAATAGCCCGCTTGGAGGCAGCTCCCAGTAGTAGATTCAGTGCTGTTTCTTGTGGCTCTAGTGAGAAATCCAGTGTAGCCTCTATACGCTCCTCACAGGCCACTTCAGATGACTCTAGGTCTAGCAGCCCCAGTGTGGATACATCAACAGAGTCTCAGGCCTCAGAGGAAACAACAGCTGTTATTCCTGAAGCTCCTGGACGAACCACTGAGGCTCTTACCCAAGTACCCATCACACAGCCTCCCACAGAAAACACTGATGCTGGTATAAGAAACAGAAGGTTTTCTGTCTGCAATAGGACCTTTAGCTCCAGGCCAGCTAAGAAACTAACCTCACAATCACCTAGACAACAGCCTTCTGCATCTCCACCCCCACCACTTCTGGGTCCCCCAGCTCCTCTACAGCCCCCCACCAGCGTGCCTGAGCACACATCATGGTTGATGCCTCCCTCTATCCCCATGGCTACACCTTTTCTATCTGCCTCACGCATGCATGAGAAACGAAGGTCCATCTTAAGGGAACCAACCTTCCGCTGGACCTCCCTGAAACATTCACAGTATTTTTCCTCTGCTAAGTATGCTAAAGAAGGGCTTATAAGAAAACCTATCTTTGACAACTTCAGACCCCCACCTCTTACTCCAGAAGATGTAGGATTAGCATCTGCATCCAGCTTTCCCTCATCATCTGTTGTTGGACCTGGTAGGCTCTTTTCCCATCTTCATGCATCAGGTGGACGGTTTGATGTGCACAAACGTAGTCCTCTACTCCGCGCACCTAGGTTCACACCCAGTGAGGCACATTCCCGTATCTTTGAGTCAGTTACTCTCCCATCTTCAACAGGCCGCAGTGGTGGAGCATCTTCCATGATGGGTAGAGCCTCACGGAGGAGGAAAAGGAAGGTTTTCAGTCCCATCCGCAGCTCAGAGCCTCGGTCCCCGTCACACTCCATGAGAACAAGAAGCAGGAGAGTGAGTAGTAACAGTCTTTCAACTCTCACACCTCCATCAGCCTTGGTAACTGGTATATCTTCCAGTCCTCTCACCGCTAGTGCCTTAAACCCCAGTTTTTCCTTCTCTTCATCCTCTATGACCCCAGTGACTGGAGATTTAGCGGAGAAGGTGCAGAATACCAGAAAACCAGCCAGCTCTCCTGGGGAACCTTTTTCCACTCCTTCCAACAGCTCTCCTGCCCTCTTCCCATGGTTCTCTTCCAGTCCTCAGGCAGAGAGAGGGAGAAGCAAGGTCAGGGTTTCTGAGGATACACTGAAAGAGAGAGAAACAGAGAAGAGTCGGGACAAGGAAAAAGAGAAGGAGAATACTGGTGACTCCAAGAAAGAGAAACATAAGAAGAGTAGAGATGCCTTGTTTAAGGCAGGAAAGGATAAGGGGGATGGAGAGGTTGTAACAGCAGCTATGCTACCTTTGAAAGCTATAGGGAGGAAAAAGCCTGTAGCAGTAGAGGCCTCTTCTGATGTCTCTGTGGCATCACCCCCAGTGGAATCTGTTCCAGCTAAAAACAAGTCAAATAAGAAGGGTCGGGGAGTCTCTGAGAGGCCTGACTTGGAAACTAGTGCCAAACCTCCACTTGCTGAGACCCAGACACATCTCCCAGACACATCTCCTAGTGTAAAGCAAACCACTGCAGCCATCAGCTCAGTGTTGGCTCAGGCTGACAAGTTTCCTGTTACAGACAAACGTGTGGCCAGTCTCCTGAAAAAGGCTAAAGTCCAACTAAATAATATTGAAAAGAGCAAATTCCTCAAACAGCAAGACACACCAAAGGTTCAGGTAAGTAACTGCAAAACAAGTGGAAGATGTACTTCAGATTAATGATTTCTACTCATGCATATGATAAAGCATATGTTTGGTAGTTGCTGTAGATTGAGCGTTAGTATAGAAGCAGAAAATGTGTCAGCTTTTACTGGAGTGACTGCAAACAGAATCAATATAAACAAAACTGTAGTAACTAGGACTAATGATACACTTCTAGAATATATGAACATATCTTTGCAGTTCTATCTTCCAGTAATGTGACCAGTGTTCTTCACATTAAAATGACACCCGCTGACATCATTTTAAGTAGCCTGGTAGGAGCAATTTAATACTTTTTAATATTATAAAGTTTTCTTCTATCCAAAGCACAAAATAATTGCATAGTTTAACATAAATGTATTAATAGGACCAGTAAATACAGTAGATTTGCATAATCAAAAAATGTATGATAAAAAGACAATGAAATAGCACTTAGTCTGAACATCAAATGAGTAGTAGATTTTTTTTCCTGACAAATTTCAAAGTTATGTAAATTTATCATTATGTACCATGTGACAGCCATCAGCCAATCACAAATGCATATATGTATATTCTGCAAATTTTTGCACATGCTCAGTAGGAGCTGGTCACTCAAAAAGTGTAAATATAAAAAGATTGTGCACATTTTGCTAATGGAAGTAAATTGGAAAGTTATTTAAAATTGCATGCTGTATCTGAATCATCAAAGTTTAATTTTGACCAGAGTGTCCCTTTTCTTCTATAAGATACGACGAGTCCATGGATTCATCCTTTACTTGTGGGATATTATCCTCCTGCTAACAGGAAGTGGCAAAGAGCACCACAACAGAGCTGTCTATATAGCTCCTCCCTTGACTCCACCCCCCAGTCATTCTCTTTGCCTACTCTAAGTTATAGGAAGGGTAAAGTGAAAGAGGTGATAAAATGTTAGTTTTTATTTTCTTCAAGCAAGAGTTTTTTTATTTTAAATGGTACCGGTGTGTACTATTTTCCCCCAGGCAGCAGATGGATGAAGACTTCTGCCTGGAGGCTGATTATCTTAGCAGTTGTTACTAAGATCCAGAGCAGTTCCCACAGAATTGCTGAGGAGTACTTAGTATACACTCATTTTTATATAACTGCATGTAATAGACACTACTATAAAGAAAACTGTTTAAAAACTTACTTAGAAGTTCTTAGTTTAGCTCTGTTGAAAAGGTAGCTGGAAAGCCCACTGCAAGTGGGAAATAAGACCCTCCCCCCTCCCCCTTCTTTTGCATATGAAAAGACCCTTTACACAAACAGAAGCAAGCTGGAGAAGGTAGCTGACGGTATTCACATAAAACTTTGGGGCTTGGTTAGGAGTCTGAAAATCAGAGCAATGTTATTTAAAAATAAGCAAAACTATACATTTAAAAAAACCAAAACTTTATGAGCTATATAAATAGATCATTTACAAAACATGCATGCAAAGAAAAAATGAGTGTATAATGTCCCTTTAAGAAACATCGAATGAGATGGGCGGGGCCTATTTTCGCGCCTCAGTTGCGCAGTTGTTTTTCCCAGGCAAGCAGCAAGCTCCAACTCCGGTGGGTGTCTTTGTGAGCAGTATTGGGCCAAATCGAAGGTTTAATCCGATTTTACAGATCCCTGAGGGCAGGTAGGCGCCACAGCAGGGCTGTGGCGAGGTGCAGGGGGTGTTTTTTATTGAAATAAACGTTTTATAGTATTCTGTTTTTTTCTGGTAAGGGTTAAGTATTCCTTTCCTTGTGGGGCAAACTTAGCTGCAAAGTTGGGATGCTTCTATCATAAAATTGGGATAATTTTATTGTTTTCAAGCAGTTTTGGAAAAATGGTATGCTTTTTTTCTCTTAAAGGCGCAGTACCGTTTTTTCAGATTGTTATTTTTTTCACTAAATAAAGTGTTTTCAAGCCTGTTTGTGGTCATTTACTAGCCTGTTTAACATGTCTGACATTGAGGAAAGCCAATGTTCCATGTGTTTAGAAGCCATTGTGGAACCCCCACTTAAAATGTGTCCCTCATGTACTGAAAGAGCCTTACATGGCAATGAACATATTTTAGCTGATAAAAGTATGTCTCAGGATTATTCTCAGTCAGAAGAGAATCGGGTTATGCCATCTACTTCTCCCCAAGTGTCACAACCTTTAACGCCCGCACAAGCGTCTAATTCTTTCACCCTGCAAGATATGGCCGCAGTTATGTCTACTACCCTCACAGAGGTATTATCTAAACTGCCTGGTTTGCAGGGGAAGCGCAGTAGGTCTGGTATGAGAGTAAATGCTGAGCCCTCTGATTCTTTATTAGCCATCTCCGATGTACCCTCACAATGTTCTGAATTGGGGGTGGGGGAATTGCTGTCTGAGGGTGAGCTTTCTGATTCAGGAAAGATGTTCCCTCAAACAGACTCAGATATGACGGCTTTTAAGTTTAAGCTTGAATACCTCCGCTTGTTGCTCAGGGAGGTTTTGGCGACTCTGGATGATTGTGACCCTATTTTAATTCCACCAGAGAAATTGTGTAAAATAGATAGATATCTAGAGGTTCCTACTTACACTAATGTTTTTCCTAAGAGGATTTCGGACATTGTTACTAAGGAATGGGATAGACCAGGCATTCCGTTCTCTCCCCCTCCTACTTTTAAGAAAATGTTTCCCATATCTGACACCATTCGGGATTCGTGGCAGACGGTCCCTAAGGTGGAGGGAGCTATTTCTACCCTGGCTAAGCGTACAACTATACCTATTGAGGACAGTTGTGCTTTCAAAGATCCTATGGATAAAAAATTAGAGGGTCTTCTAAAGAAAATATTTATTCATCAGGGTTTTCTTCTGCAACCTTGTCAGTATATTTATGAAAATCTTAGCAGTGCTATCCAAATAATATATATAAGTTTATGGCAGGGTTATAAACACAATACAAAGAAATAGAAACCCTTATCAACCATGCACCTACTAGACCATACAATTAATATAAATATCTGAATTCTTTTATTTAGTTAATATCCATAAACATATTGAACTATATTTGCAGTAAAAGGAAACTAAACAAAAGTTTATATGCGTTAAAACCAACTCTTAAAATATGCTATCCTTCTTACAAAACCCAGAAAAATATACCTTCACAATTCAGCCTTTTATTTATTTAACACAATGGGACTAAAAACCTTTAACATCCAAGCAATACAATTCTAAACAGTGTTTATAAAACAATAGGATAATATATATATATTCTGCTATTTAACTGCAATTTATCCCAATACAAAATTAACTGACAATATCAGAACTTGCATAGATGAGTTACTTGGTCAATCAGACGCAGATTTAAACAATATATATATAGGCTGTGAAATGCTAACTAAAACACACTGTTTCTTTAAATCTATTAAATACAAATTGACTATGCATATAACTTATCTTACAAAACCTTGAATACGTTACCAAAGTAAAAACAGTCGATATCCGATTATTCCTTGGTAGGAATTATTTTACCTCAGATCACCAATAAGTGTATATCGCAATCAATGAGAAGAAGGTAGATCAGCTTGTTTAGAATGAGTGTATTTTGGACGCCCAGCAATGTATCATTCAAGTCAGCAAAATCTGTCCCTTTCTCTCCATTGCATTCACTTTTTATTTGGTTTTCCCATCACTGGTAAATTGTGGGTGGCCCTGCGGGAGCTGACCTTCCCATTGGTTATCTGGGAAGTCTAAATCGGATTGGCCCTTGGAAATTTCATTTTTAACAACCAGAGAGAACCTTCTGGCAGTAGTTCTCGCAACATAACACCAGGTGGCAGCAGACGTACAAACAAACAAATACAACAAGACCATCTCTAACATTTTTAAGCAAGTTAAAAAAAAAATTTCTTTCATAAAATGGTTATTTAATCAGATCACACTCTCTGCATTAATCATATATAACCCCAATTACAGATGGTTAATATTAGGTTATTTTTTTCTGATTATTCTGATACCAAATATGTTATATTATTAACATTTTATTTTATTTAGGTAATTTAATACTGCTAATTATTAGTTTAAAATGCATTACAATGTTATCGGTATCCTGGCATTTATATGTGAATAATAGCTTATTTTTAATTCAGTATTGTACTGTATTCCAAGTGAATCCTGTCTATGTAGATCTGAAATAAAAATAAATGTTAATAATCACTTCTCTTCAGGTCCATAAACATCTATTCATGTTCTTAAACACACAGAGGCTAAGATATTCATGCTTTCAAAACATACACATATATATACACATATATATATATATATATATATATATATACATCTCATATCCATTAAAATATATACAGTTGTTTTGAAATCATAATGTAAGTCATGGGCCTTCACTGTATTATCCTAACATTCTAACTTTTCAGTAACTTCAGTTGCCAGACTTTTTGTCTCATACTCACCACATGGGGTCAATCCACGAGTAGTTGTAAAAGTCTTAATGCAGCATATTTCCTGTTTAGCTAGTAGTGCAGATGTGTATTTGATGTTTAAGGATGATTCACACCTATGTGTATAAAAGCTGTTTCTCTATGATTTTGATCAGTTCCAAGATGGGTATTTCAGACATTTCGTCTCCATATATTTTGTGTGGTGTTACCTATCTGACAATCTATCCTCTTAATTTGCCTTTTATGACTCATCCTGTTCTCTTTCAAAATTACTTCCCCCAACATTCCTCTAAGTGACTGTATTAAATTGGGCAGGCCAAATGTTCCATTGTATCAAAGTGCTGTCATTTAACATTGGTTCCCAGGCAATCATACAGAGGTTCCTGAAACTGTGTTAATTTTAGTTCCTTGCTAAATTATACAATTGCATAATTTAACATATTGAGTGTGTGAGATCTCTTGTGTAATTGAAGAAATGGGAGAGAACTGAACCTGTCCTACAGACCATGTTCATATCCACAGATCTATTAAATAAAGACAAATATACCTCTATATATTATTTAATAATATTTCAAATACCTTGACATAAATCCCCCTTTCCAATTCAAAAATATGTAGGACACATGTATTTGAATTGGATCAAAGTTAGTGGTATTTGGTGAGGATGTTGACCGTACACATCATGGACAGTCTTCTATGTAGATAGTCTGTCAATTTTGAACCTTCATGTTTATCAGTTAGGCATCTTTAAACTATAGTATGTCTTTAGTTCATTTGGGGATGTGACACTTCATTCTCCCTCTATGACTTGTAGTTGGGATCTGGGATGACACGCTCGCAATTGATTGATATGGACCCATTTATCTATGAAACCTTCATTTTTGGGGATCCGTATTTTATAGGCCACTGGAGATATTTTGTCAGTAATGACAAAAGGACCTTTCCATGAGGGAAGAAATTTCTTCTCCCTAACCTGATCTCTTCCAAAGTTATAAAGATAAACTTTATCATTTATTTCATATTCCTTTTTGGATGTTTTGAGATCATAATAGGTTTTAGTGGCAGTTGCGGCTCTTTCTAAATTCCTTTGAGCAAATGCAAAGGTATGTTGCAGGTGTTTCCTTAGGTTTTCCACATATTGATGTGTATTGGCAGCGTTTATCAAATTTTGGTCTGATGTACGGTACAGCAGATGCTGAGGTAGAACCATTCTTCTACCAGTCATCAGTTCAAAAGGTGACATCTTGGTAGCACTACTTGGAGTTGCTCTTAATGCCATTAAGACTAGAGGTAGTTTTACATCCCAGTCTTTACCTGTTTCACTCACAAACTTTTTGAGGATTTTAACAATGGACTGGTTGTAACGCTCTACACCACCACTTGAGGCAGCTCTATAAGCAATATGGAGCTTTCTTTTAACCCCTAGTATTTTCCACATTTTTGTCATCACTTCGCTAGTGAAGTGGGTCCCCCGATCTGACTCGATTCTTTGGGGCAGACCAAATCTGGAAAATATATGGTTGATGAGCAATGCTGCACATGTTTCAGCACTATTGTTAGGTGCACTAATGCACTCTACCCATTTAGTGAACAGGCATGTCACTGTTAACATGTACTTGTTACCTCTTGATGACCTTGTTACCGGACCAATAAAATCAATTTGTATATCTGACCATGGCATTACCATCCCCCTTTTCTGCAATGGCGCTCTATGTGTTGGTGCAGTGGGTTGGAACTGTGGGCAGATTAAACACCCTTGACAGTAGGTTTGAACATCTTTCAACATGTGTGGCCAAAAAGCATAATCACGTAATATTTCATACGTGAGTTTGGCACCACGATGACCAGATGTGGGAGCATCATGGGCATGTTGAAGCATTAGACCTCTGAACTTGGTGGGTACCACCCACTGCTGGATGCCAGTTTTGGAGGTTCTAATTAACAAACCATCCTGTAATTTGAATTGTGATTTAGATTTTATTAAGATTCTCAGATCTTCTTTGCCAATACAATCATCTTTTGAGATGGGGTTGCTTTCAGGATCTTCTATGTGTTTATAGAAGATGCCTACAATGGGGTCTTCTTTTTGACTAGTGATCAGGTCCTCACTAGGAGAATCCTGACTCCATTGTACCAAGTTAGGCTCACTCTGTTGTTTTGCCTGGTTTCTGGTAATGGCTTCTACCTGAATTGCACCCATTAAGTGGTCAATATTAAGGAGTTCTCCAGTTATGGCTCCTTGTTTGGCTAATGAATCCGCAAGGTCATTGCCTTCCTTATCAGGACCTAAAACTCTGGAATGACCCTTGGTCTTTTTCCAGTGTATGGTTAAATCATTGGATACTACCAGATTATCAATCTCGCAGAACAACTTGCCATGCTTGACTGGTTTGTTATTGCTTTTCTGCATGCCATTTCTTTTCCAAGTTGGCAGGTATTCAACAAAACTGTCACGCACATAATTTGAGTCAGTTATGATCACAAATTCATGAATACCATGTTCAATAGCCATTTCAATGGTTTTGAAAACAGCAGTTAGTTCTGCAACTTGACTGGATCTTGGTCCAATGTTGAAACCTACAGATATATTTGGGAATCCATTTGCCCCCGTTATACCAATGCCAGCGACTAATCTGCGCTCATTATCAATAGTGGCATGGTAAGAACAACCATCAACATATACCCAAGGTAATGTTTGACAATGGTCCTCATTGTACATTTTATATGGGGAAAGCAATTGTTCTTCCAGAAAATCATCTTCTGATAATTCTTCCCCAGGATCTCTAGCAGTACAGTCGTGGAGCTCAGCAAGCCCTTGTGCGACTGGATTCTTTTTATTCTGCTTGTAGCGAATTTCTAAGGGCCAGCCTTGTAAGGAAAGAGTCCACGCTGTTATGCGGCTATTAGACAAATTCCCATCTCTTATTCTCTCACTTTGCAAATATAGCAAAGGCTGGTGGGCCGTTTCTACAATAATTTTCTCGCCCTGTATATAGCTGCGGAAATTTTGTAGAGCCCATGCAGTAGATAAGAGGGCTTTTTCGCAATCGTTAAACTTTATTTCTACTGGGGATAGATTTTTGCTCGCATAAGCAATGGCTTTGTTCAAATTATCATGCTTTTGGTATAACACAGCACTCATGCTTACATCTGTGTACCCTGTTTCTAAGTAGAAAGGTTTACCACCTTCAGGGTACGCTAAGCAAGGTGCTTGAGTGAGTTTTCTCTTCAGCTCTCTGATGGCTGTCTCTTGAGACTCACTCCAGTGCCATTTCACATCCTTCTTTAGAAGAAGTAGTAGTGGTTTAGCTAATTCCGCATAATTATCAATGAATTTGCGAGAATAATTCGTCATACCCAGGAATGATCTCAATTCCTTTAAGTTAGTTGGGTTTTTAGAATTCACTATAGCTTCCACCTTTTTCTTCTGGGGATTTAATCCGTCAGAGGTAACTTCATGCCCCAAGAAGTTTACACGAGTGCGGCACCATTGAGCTTTTTGCAGGGATAATTTGACACCTGCCCTTTTAAGTTGGCTGAGGACGTGTTTAAGCTCTGCAATGTGTTTTTCAAAGTCTGTGCTTTTGATTAAAACATCATCCACATAAGATAAGGTCCCCCTTTCCAGTGCGTCAGGCATAGCCTTATGCATGAATACAGCAAATTCATGTCCAGAATTTATGTATCCAAATGGAAGTCTCTGGAATGCATACTGAATCTTTTGGAAGGAGAATGCTAGCTTATATTGGTCCTCTTCATGTACCTTTATGGTCCAATATCCCTGTGCACAATCAATGGCAGTGAATATTTTGGATCCCTGCATTTGTGCTAGGCACTGGTCAATGTATGGTACAGGCCAGCCAGACATGTATACTCGTTTGTTTAGCTGTCTTAAGTCAGCACACAAACGCCATTGTCCATTGGGCTTAAGGACACCTAGAATAGGATTATTATAAGAGCTGTGCACCTGTCTGATAATACCTCTTTCTTCCAAATTCCTTATGATCTCTGCAAGAGAATCATATGAGGCTAAGGGAAGTCTGTATTGTTTGACAAATACAGGTGGCGCATTAGGATCTGTTTGTATTCTTGCAATGTGCAAGTCTGTAGTACCACAGTCATAAGAATCCTTAGCAAAAATATCCTTGTACTCCATCAGGAGTTCTCGCAGCTGTTGGCGTTCATCATCGCTGGAACAGCCATTAGCTAAGGATATTTGCTCTTCGACTATTTGCTGAAATCCTGGAAAGATTTCAGGCTGTCCTATTTCATAGGCTTCTTCCAGTCTAGAGTTGAGATCCCCTTGATTATAATTTACATTGCTCCCATGACTCTGGGTATTGGGGTAATCTTGCTGTTTGATTGGCTGATCAAACACTAGAGAGGCTTCTTCAATTTTACAGATGCCTTCCTCTGAGCTGAAGGGATAAATAGACTGAATATTAAATAGACCCTCTGGCATAGATGCAAAGGATTGTTCTATTAATTGTTCTTCAGTTAGGTATCCTTCAGGTATTAGCCCAATTACATTATTCTGGAATCCAAAAGTGTAATAACTTGATTCCAGTGCATATCCTATGGTAGTTCCCTTGGATAATGTTATATCCTGTGGGGTCATGTTATGCACAATAATATTTATTGGAACAGTTCCAATATTCACCATAGGAGTGTAGGTTACTGAGACACCCACATTTTGTATTCTATGGGAGAGGCAAATCAGTGTTTCAGAAGTTTTTAATTTCTGACCTCTCTTTACCTGTAAGGGTAAAAGAAATTTATCAGCCCCAGCAGGAATTATAACATCGCTAGATACCTGCATATTCACAGCATATGGCAATTGCTGGTTTGATTTCAGGGCTGCATTTTCATCCTGAAATACTTCAGGGTCCCCCTTTAACCTGCTCCAGAGGCAAGAATTAATCAAATCTATTTGTATGGCATATCTATGTAAGATATCATTGCCAATGTATATTTGATTATGGGGAGTATTTAAAACTAAAAACAGGTGCTTCACTGACTTATTACCAATAGAGATAGATAATAAGCACTTAGCTGTGATGTTATAGCTTTCAGACCTGTCATCCAGGCCGTTGACGCAGTGGTCTTGGGGAGAAAGATATTTAATCACTTTAGGTTCAGCTATTTGCGCTAATAAACCTTCGCTTATATAGCTAGCTTCCTGTTTTAAATTTATTTTAGCATACTTGGTTTTACCAAGGTCATGCACTTGTATAGGGATAAATAGATCCTCTTTAACTCTCTCAATCCCTGTGAGGTATTGAGCATGGTCTCCCCCTTTAGGGATTTTAGGATCCCCCTTGTGGAGTGATATGGTTAATATATCGCCATCTAGGGAGATATTCGCTATCTTTCCAGGCGATATTTTAAAAGTGTTACCATCAGAGCCACTAAAAGGAGTTTGATCATCTATTTGTAGAATAGTGATTTCAGGTACAGAGTTATTCCTGAAATGAATCTCCACAGCGTCTGGTTTCTCTTCCACCACGTGACAGCTGTGTCGGGTGCGAGATGTACCAGATTTTTCATAATTGATAGGCCGTTTAACTTGCGACCAAATTACATTATTTATGCAATCAATTATGGTGCTTAATCGCTTCAGGAGATCACTACCAATAATTAAACGATCAGTTGGCAGATCCACTATAATGACAGGGTGTCTTATGACCCTGTTCCCCAATTTAAATTTTAACCAGGCAATACCGTAGACTTTTAGGGAATCACCCCCAACACCTATCAGAGAACCGTCAAATTCTTTTATTTTAGGTTTGTGGGGTGTTAGCTCATTTAGCTGTGTGTAGTATCTGTGGGATAAGATAGTTGCCTGTGACCCAGTGTCAATTAATCCCCTGATAGGGTTGGAGACTGAATCTTGCAGCTCAACTAGTACATAATATCTTCCTGCAGTTTCTATTATTTCACACATAAAATTTGCATTCTTGTACATCTGTGGGCTTCGCCACGTTTTACCTGAATTCGCTGTGTCATTCGATGCAGAGGAACCTTCATACCTACCTGTTTCCTCTATGACAGGGTTGGTTGGATTCTTTTGTACTGCATCTGTGGAGATAAGGTTAGGAGAGAGCTGCAGAGGAAAAGTTTGGTTAATTTTTCCCGGCTGATGTCGCTCATTGTCACAGCTAATTTGTCCGTTTCCGGTCTGTGGGGAGATAACATGATTAGTATCATTGATATTTATTACTACATTTTGTATATCTCTCCCCTCCCCTTCAGGTGATACTGTAGTATTTATGACTGTGCCTGTGGTCCACTGCTGACCACTGGCTGTACCCCTAAAAAAGTATTGTTTGGTTGCTGAGCCGTAGATTTTTGACCCATATTAGCGATTTGTTCGCTCAACCGATTTAATTGGGTAAACAGCATATCTACCTGATTGTACAAGTTACCTCTACCCCTGGGCCTATCTCTTGGTGCCCCATTGTACTGATTCCTGGACCATTGCGTTCCCTCAGAATCAGGGCCACTATTTCTATTCTGGCGTGGTTGCCCCTGGGGTTCAGCTTGTTCAGTATTAATATTTTGGGGAGCATTATATACCTGGGGTGTCTGGTTACCCTGAGAATATCTTCGCCGTTTATTGTATCTACCCTTGCGCGGATACCAATTATTTGGTGAGTATTCTCTTTGTGAGTAATTATTCACCTGATTATGTCCCCCACTTTGGTTATAGTCTCCCTGCGCCTCAACCTGTGTAGGGGGAGGGGCAGAATTAAACCTCTGTGGAGATGGCCTGTTTTGACTGGCCACCTCTGCATAAGTTCTCTTGTTAGACTCCAAATTGAGGGGGCTAGGTGACACCCTAGTTTCTGCCACAATTTTGGGTTTTGACTCCTTTTTAACCCCCTGCTCACTGGACTGCTGAATAGAGTATAATTTTGTACTCTCCTTGATCAGCCATTCCAATGAGCAGTCCTCATCAAAATCTCTAGCTAAGTTAATTTTGATGGGTGTAGGCAGGGCTTCAAAAAATAAATTTACAAATTCTGAGCCGTCAAATTTGGGATTATCTTCAGCCATACTGTACGCATTTTTCAATACAGAAAGGAATTCGATTGGACTCTGATTCGCACGACACTTTAAACCATATACCGCTATCTTCGCGGCAGTTTTAGTGCGATATTGCCCGAATTCTTTTCTGCATTGTCGTTTTACCCCATTCCAGGAATGAATATTCATATCCTTTAGTGAGGCAAAGAATTTGTGATGCTTACTGTCAAATACCCAAGGTAGAAATTCAATTTTCAATTTCTCACTTGTAACATTCATTATAGCTAACGCATTTTCAAAAGCCTGTAAATGATCAATTACAGATGTTGTTCCCTTATTGGAGAATATAGGTACTGCGCGTTGTACGAAAGTGATTATTTTATGGGAATCATAGACTTTATCAGACTTATTTTGGGATTCTCTGTTAGAGTTTCCCTCCCCCGCATCAGCTGCGCTACAGCTGTCCTCTGGATTTACATCCTGAGGGGATTGTCTATTTGGGAAATCTACTTCTGACCCGTTAGGGGTCATTTGTCTATGTTGTTCTATATATTTTCGTACCTCGTCCCTTACGCGTTCGCTAAAGGAGTTAGCATTATCTGTATTATTCTCACTGCTAATATAGGGGTTTTCATTATGGCGATATGACCTTTTTAAATCGCTTAATTCTCTCTGGCTTTGCGCAAGCTGTTTATTTAAATCTTGTATCTGCGCGATTAAGTCCATATTGTGCTTATCTAAGGTGGCTAGGTTTTGGGCAAATTCATCCGTTTTATTTTTGGCTGTTTTTAAACCCTCTTCGCGTCTGCGCGAGGAACGAGTACTATTTTCTAGCTCCTGTATTTGCAATCGTTTGTCTGTGACACAAAACGACATTTCGTCAATTATGCATATTAAAAGGGGCCAAGATTTTAGTATTAGTTTTTCTCGCTTTTTGGGATCTTTGCATTGATTAATCATTAATAATTCCTGGAAGAATTCATTCTCTTCATTCCACATATTATTATTAACGGTAATATTTTTAGCCCTAGTTTCAAGCATATCCACAAAATCATTTAATTCACCAGCAATATTTAACTTCCCTTTAATGTAACTTAAGATATCTTTCTTAAGGACCTGACCTTTAGTAATGGGTATTGTAATGGGACCAATTTCATTGCTATGTATAGAATTAAATGAGTCACTTCTGGCTACAGACATTATTATATTGGTTTAGTACTTAGTTAAACTAAAACGCTAATACAATTTTTGCCAATAAAAAGAGAGAAGGAAAATTTTTATATTTCAAAAAAAAAATATTATTAATTTTGAAATATGAAAAATTAATATTTCAAAATATGAGAAATTAATATTTTTTGATTAACTTTGAAAATATGAAAAATCAATATTTTTGATTAATTTTGAAATATGAAAAATTAATATTTTTATTAATTTTTCAAAATTAATCTTTAATAATATTTCAAGATATTAATGTCAATCTCGAAATATGAAAATTAATATTTCAACTTTTCAAAAAAAATTATATCTTCAAAATATTAATATCGAAATATGAATTTTTTTTTTTTTTTTCTCTTTTATAATAATTTCTATTTACTTACAAATATATTATATCAATTATGATGGAATATTAATTAATCTCAGAAAAAGTGCCTCCAATTATTATGTCAGTATATTTATGAAAATCTTAGCAGTGCTATCCAAATAATATATATAAGTTTATGGCAGGGTTATAAACACAATACAAAGAAATAGAAACCCTTATCAACCATGCACCTACTAGACCATACAATTAATATAAATATCTGAATTCTTTTATTTAGTTAATATCCATAAACATATTGAACTATATTTGCAGTAAAAGGAAACTAAACAAAAGTTTATATGCGTTAAAACCAACTCTTAAAATATGCTATCCTTCTTACAAAACCCAGAAAAATATACCTTCACAATTCAGCCTTTTATTTATTTAACACAATGGGACTAAAAACCTTTAACATCCAAGCAATACAATTCTAAACAGTGTTTATAAAACAATAGGATAATATATATATATTCTGCTATTTAACTGCAATTTATCCCAATACAAAATTAACTGACAATATCAGAACTTGCATAGATGAGTTACTTGGTCAATCAGACGCAGATTTAAACAATATATATATATAGGCTGTGAAATGCTAACTAAAACACACTGTTTCTTTAAATCTATTAAATACAAATTGACTATGCATATAACTTATCTTACAAAACCTTGAATACGTTACCAAAGTAAAAACAGTCGATATCCGATTATTCCTTGGTAGGAATTATTTTACCTCAGATCACCAATAAGTGTATATCGCAATCAATGAGAAGAAGGTAGATCAGCTTGTTTAGAATGAGTGTATTTTGGACGCCCAGCAATGTATCATTCAAGTCAGCAAAATCTGTCCCTTTCTCTCCATTGCATTCACTTTTTATTTGGTTTTCCCATCACTGGTAAATTGTGGGTGGCCCTGCGGGAGCTGACCTTCCCATTGGTTATCTGGGAAGTCTAAATCGGATTGGCCCTTGGAAATTTCATTTTTAACAACCAGAGAGAACCTTCTGGCAGTAGTTCTCGCAACATAACACCAGGTGGCAGCAGACGTACAAACAAACAAATACAACAAGACCATCTCTAACATTTTTAAGCAAGTTAAAAAAAAAATTTCTTTCATAAAATGGTTATTTAATCAGATCACACTCTCTGCATTAATCATATATAACCCCAATTACAGATGGTTAATATTAGGTTATTTTTTTCTGATTATTCTGATACCAAATATGTTATATTATTAACATTTTATTTTATTTAGGTAATTTAATACTGCTAATTATTAGTTTAAAATGCATTACAATGTTATCGGTATCCTGGCATTTATATGTGAATAATAGCTTATTTTTAATTCAGTATTGTACTGTATTCCAAGTGAATCCTGTCTATGTAGATCTGAAATAAAAATAAATGTTAATAATCACTTCTCTTCAGGTCCATAAACATCTATTCATGTTCTTAAACACACAGAGGCTAAGATATTCATGCTTTCAAAACATACACATATATATACACATATATATATATATATATATATATATATATATATATATACATCTCATATCCATTAAAATATATACAGTTGTTTTGAAATCATAATGTAAGTCATGGGCCTTCACTGTATTATCCTAACATTCTAACTTTTCAGTAACTTCAGTTGCCAGACTTTTTGTCTCATACTCACCACATGGGGTCAATCCACGAGTAGTTGTAAAAGTCTTAATGCAGCATATTTCCTGTTTAGCTAGTAGTGCAGATGTGTATTTGATGTTTAAGGATGATTCACACCTATGTGTATAAAAGCTGTTTCTCTATGATTTTGATCAGTTCCAAGATGGGTATTTCAGACATTTCGTCTCCATATATTTTGTGTGGTGTTACCTATCTGACAATCTATCCTCTTAATTTGCCTTTTATGACTCATCCTGTTCTCTTTCAAAATTACTTCCCCCAACATTCCTCTAAGTGACTGTATTAAATTGGGCAGGCCAAATGTTCCATTGTATCAAAGTGCTGTCATTTAACATTGGTTCCCAGGCAATCATACAGAGGTTCCTGAAACTGTGTTAATTTTAGTTCCTTGCTAAATTATACAATTGCATAATTTAACATATTGAGTGTGTGAGATCTCTTGTGTAATTGAAGAAATGGGAGAGAACTGAACCTGTCCTACAGACCATGTTCATATCCACAGATCTATTAAATAAAGACAAATATACCTCTATATATTATTTAATAATATTTCAAATACCTTGACAACCTATAGCGTGCATTGTTCCTGTAACTACTGCAGTTGCGTTCTCCAACATTGGTGTGTCCGGTCCACGGCGTCATCCATTACTTGTGGGAAATGTTCTCCCCCACAGGGAAAGGCAAGGAGAGCACACATCAAGAGCTGTCCATATAGCTCCCACTCTGGCTCCGCCCCCCAGTCATTCTCCTTGCCGCTCTGAACAAGTAGCATCTACCACGGGGATGGCGAGGAGTTTGTGGTGTTAGTTGTAGTTTTTTATTCTTCTATCAAGAGTTTGTTATTTTAAAATAGTGCTGGCTTGTACTATTTACTCTATAACAGAAAAGTGATGAAGATTTCTGTTTAAGAGGGCTATGATTTTAGCACAAGTAACTAAAATCCATTACTGTTACCACGTAGGACTGTTGAAACAAGAGAACTTCAGTTGGGGGTAACAGTTTGCAGACTCATCTGCTTCAGGTATGACTAGTCTCCTTCTAACAACACAGGCTAATGCTAGATGACAGTAATTTTTCCCCTCAGGGGAAACGGTAAGCCATTTTTCTTTCACCTCAGCAAAAAAGATAACAGGCTTCCCCTTTTTGTTTTTTATGCTGGTAGACACTGTTAGGGGCTAAATCGATTGGTTTTTATTACAATATTATACCATTTGAAATATTTTATAAGCTCACATACACTTGGGAACGTTTTTTATTGATCTGGCTTGTTTTAGACACCTAAATCTAGTCAGGAAGGCCCCTTCACTCTAGTGTGCTGAGGGAGGAAGCCTCATTTTGGCACTTCAGCTGTGCAGTTGAATTTCAAGGCAGTGCATGCAGATTCATGTGAGAGGGTCCTGTGGTTCAGAAAGTGACTCCAAAAGGCTTTTTTCTGTGAATGGTGACCCCTAAGGAAGGTAAAAAGCTGCAGCAAGGCTGTAGCTGGGATTGTGGTGTGTAAAAACGGTTAAATCCAACAATTAGCTCCGGTTTGCTTGTTTTAAGAGCTAGAGTCTCCATATTTGCTGTGCAATACTTTCTAAGCATTAAGACACTGGGGTCCAAATTTCAGAAAAATCGGATATTGCCTTCATAGTTTTTTGAACATTAAATAATAAAATGACACATTTATTTCTGAAAGAGACAGTAACGTTTTTGTTTAAAATCGTTTTTATTGCATTGTTTGCCTGCCTAAATCTGTTTAACATGTCTGTTCCATCAGATAACCTATGTTCTGTGTGTATAGAGACAAATGTGGTTCCCCCTTCGAGTGTTTGTGATAATTGCGCCATAGCGTCCAAACAAAATCAGGACAGCTCTGTTATTTTTCATAATGTTGCCCAAGATGATTTATCTAATGAAGGTAGTGGGGATAGCTCTACATCCTCTCCTTCTGTGTCTACACCAGCTTTGCCCGCGCAGGCGACACCTAGCGCGCCAGTGCTTATTTCTATGCAACAATTAGCAGTAGTGGATAATTCTATAGCAAATCTTTTATCCAAACTGCCAGTTTTTCAGAGAAAGCGTGATTGTTCAGTTTTAAATACAGATAAAAAGGATGAACAATCAGACGCTGATGATGCCTTATCTATTTTACCCTCACATCAATCGGAATTGGCTGTGAGGGAAGGGCTGTCTGAGGGTGAAATTTCAGACTCAGGAAAAATTTCTCAACAGGCAGAACCTGATCTAGTGGCATTTAAGTTTAAGCTAGAACATCTCCGCGCTTTGCTTAAGGAGGTATTAGCTACTCTGGATGACTGTGATTCCATGGTAGTACCAGAGAAGTTGTGCTAATTGGACAAATTTTTAGAGGTCCCAGTGCACGACGACGCTTTTCCAATACCTAAGAGGGTAGCGAACATAGTGGAAAAGGAGTGGGAGAAGCCAGGTGTACCCTTTGCCCCACCTCCTATATTTAAGAAAATGTTTCCCATAGTAGACCCTAGAAGGGACGCATGGCAAACGGTCCCGAAGGTTGAGGGAGCTGTTTCAACACTAGCGTAGCGCACAACTATTCCTATAGAGGACAGCTGCGCTTTCAAAGATCCTATGGATAAAAAATTGGAAGGATTGCTTAAAAAGATTTTTGTTTAGCAAGGGTTCATCCTTCAACCAGCTACGTGTGTTATTACTGTCACTTCAGCGGCGTCCTTTTGGTTCGAAGAACTAGAAAGGTCGCTCCAGAAAGAGACTTCCTATGAAGAAGTCATGGACAGAATTCACGCATTAAAGTTAGCTAATTCCTTTATATTGGATGCCGCCTTTCAAATAACGAAATTGGCGGCGAAAAACTCAGGTTTTGCTATAGTAGCGCGGAGGGCGCTTTGGCTAAAATCCTGGTCGGCAGACGTGTCGTCCAAGACTAAGTTACTGAATATTCCTTTCAAGGGTAAGACCCTTTTTGGGCCGGAATTGAAGGAAATTATTTCAGACATCACTGGGGGTAAGGGCCATGCCCTCCCACAGGATAGGCCTTTTAAGGCTAAGAACAAGTCTAATTTTCGTTCCTTTCGCAATTTCAGGAACGGACCGGCTAATAACTCCACTGCCGCTAGACAAGAAGGTAACGCGGCCCAGCCCAAACCCGCTTGGAAGCCCATGCAAGGCTGGAACAAGGGTAAACAAACCAAGAAACCTGCTGCTGCTACCAAGACAGCATGAAGGGGTAGCCCCCGATCCGGGACCGGATCTGGTAGGGGGCAGACTATCTCTCTTCGCTCAGGCTTGGGCAAGAGATGTTCTGGATCCCTGGGCACTAGAGATAGTTTCGAAGGGATACCTGTTAGAAGTCAAGGGACTTCCTCCAAAGGGAAGGTTCCACCTGTCTCGCTTATCTTCAGACCAGATAAAGAAACAGGCATTCTTACATTGTGTAAGAGACCTATCAAAGATGGGAGTGATAAACCCAGTCCCCTCCGGCGAACAAGGTCTAGGGTTTTACTCAAACCTGTTTGTGGTTCCCAAAAAAGAGGGAACTTTCAGGCCAATTCTGGATTTAAAGATATTAAACAAGTTCCTCAGAGTTCCATCCTTCAAGATGGAAACCATTCGGACAATCTTACCAACAATCCAGCAGGGTCAATTTTTGACTACCGTGGATGCGTATCTGCATATCCCAATCCACAAATCTCATCATCAGTTCCTGAGGTTCGCCTTTCTGGACAAACATTACCAGTTTGTGGCTCTTCCATTCGGTTTAGCCACCGCTCCCAGAATTTTCACAAAGGTGCTAGGGTCCCTTCTAGCGGCCCTAAGACCGGGGGGCATCGCTGTAGCACCTTATCTAGACGACATCCTAATCCAAGCGTCGTCTCTTTCCAAAGCGAGGGCTCATACAGACATTGTGTTGGCTTTTCTCAGATCTCACGGGTGGAAAGTGAACATAGAAAAAAGTTCACTGTCACCGTCCACAAGGGTTCCTTTTCTGGGAACAATAATAGATTCTGTGGAAATGAAGATCTTTCTCACAGACGTCAGAAAGACAAAGCTTCTAAAAGCTTGTCGAGTTCTTCACTCTATTCCTCAACCCTCCATAGCTCAATGCATGGAAGTAATAGGACTAATGGTCGCAGCAATGGATGTGGTTCCTTTTGCTCGAATTCATCTAAGACCATTACAGCTGTGCATGCTCAATCAGTGGAATGGGGACTATACAGACTTGTCTCCCCAAATTCAAGTAGACCAGGTAACCAGGGACTCACTTCTCTGGTGGTTGACCCAGGATCACCTGTCTCAGGGAATGAGTTTCCGCAGACCGGAGTGGGTCATCGTCACGATCGACGCCAGCCTCTTGGGGTGGGGCGCGGTCTGGGACTCTCTGAAAGCTCAGGGCCTATGGTCGCGGGAAGAGTCGCTTCTCCCGATAAAAATTTTGGAACTAAGAGCTATATTCAATGCGCTCCTGGCTTGGCCTCAGCTAGCGGAAGCCAGGTTCATAAGATTTCAGTCGGACAACATAACGACTGTTGCGTACATCAATCATCAGGGAAGAACAAAGAGTTCCCTAGCGATGAAGGAAGTAACCAAGATAATCCAATGGGCAGAGAATCACTCCTGCCATCTATCTGCTATTCACATCCCAGGAGTAGACAACTGGGAGGCGGACTATTTGAGTCGTCAGACTTTCCATCCGGGGGAGTGGGAACTCCATCCGGAGGTCTTTGCTCAGTTAACCCAATTATGGGGCATTCCAGACATGGATCTAATGGCGTCCCGTCAGAACTTTAAGATTCCTTGCTACGGGTCCAGATCCAGGGATCCCAAGGCGACTCTAATGGATGCATTAGTGGCGCCTTGGTCGTTCAACCTAGCATATGTGTTTCCACCGTTTCCTCTCCTCCCCAGGCTCATAGCCAGGATCAAACAGGAGAAGGCCTCTGTGATTCTGATAGCTCCTGCGTGGCCAAGCAGGACTTGGTATGCAGACCTGGTGAATATGTCATCGGCTCCACCATGGAAGCTACCTTTGAGACAGGACCTTCTAGTACAAGGTCCATTCGAACATCCCAATCTAGTTTCTCTGCAGCTGACTGCTTGGAAATTGAACGCTTGATTTTATCCAAGCGTGGGTTTTCAAATTCTGTGATTGGTACTCTGGTTCAAGCCAGAAAACCTGTGACTAGAAGGATTTACCATAAAATATGGAAAAAATATATCTGTTGGTGTGAATCCAAAGGATTCTCCTGGAGTAAGATTAAAATTCCAAAGATTCTCTCCTTTCTCCAAGAAGGTTTGGATAAAGGATTGTCAGCTAGTTCTCTAAAAGGACAGATTTCTGCATTATCCGTCTTGTTGCACAAACGACTGGCAGCTTTGCCAGATGTACAAGCTTTTGTTCAGGCTTTGGTTAGAATCAAGCCTGTTTACAGACCCATGACTCCTCCTTGGAGTCTAAATTTAGTTCTTTCAGTTCTTCAAGGGGTTCCGTTTGAACCTTTACATTCCATAGATATTAAGTTACTATCTTGGAAAGTTCTGTTTTTGGTTGCTATTTCTTCTGCTAGAAGAGTTTCTGAATTATCTGCTTTGCAGTGTGATCCACCCTATCTGGTGTTCCATTCAGATAAGGTTGTTTTGCGTACTAAGCCTGGTTTTCTTCCAAAAGTTGTTTCCAACGAGAACATCAACCAGGAAATAGTTGTTCCTTCTTTGTGTCCGAATCCAGTTTCAAAGAAGGAACGTTTATTACACAATTTAGATGTTTTTCGTGCTTTAAAGTTCTATTTAGAAGCAACAAAAGATTTTAGACAAACCTCATCCTTGTTTGTCGTTTACTCTGGTAAGAGGAGAGGTCAAAAAGCTACTGCTACCTCTCTCTCTTTCTGGCTGAAAAGCATTATCTGCTTGGCTTATGAGACAGCCTCCTGACCGTATCACAGCTCACTCTACTAGGGCTGTGGCTTCCACATGGGCCTATAAGAACGAGGCTTCTGTTGACCAGATATGTAAGGCAGCGACTTGATCTTCTCTGCACACTTTTGCCAAATTCTACAAATTTTATATTTTTGCTTCTTCAGAGGCTGTTTTTGGGAGAAAGGTTTTGCAAGCCGTGGTGCCTTCTGTTTAGGTAACCTGATTTGCTCCCTCCCTTCATCCGTGTCCTAAAGCTTTGGTATTGGTTCCCACAAGTAATGGATGACGCCGTGGACCGGACACACCAATGTTGGAGAAAACAGAATTTATGCTTACCTGATAAATTACTTTCTCCAACGGTGTGTCCGGTCCATGGCCCGCCCTGGTTTTTTTAATCAGGTTGAAATTTTTTTTCTTTATACACTACAGTCACCACGGCACCCTATAGTTTCTCCTTTTTCTCCTAACCGTCGGTCGAATGACTGGGGGGCGGAGCCAGAGGGGGAGCTATATGGACAGCTCTTGCTGTGTGCTCTCCTTGCCTTTCCCTGTGGGGGAGAACATTTCCCACAAGTAATGGATGACGCCGTGGACCGGACACACCGTTGGAGAAAGTAATTTATCAGGTAAGCATAAATTCTGTTTTTTGGTTCGATAGCAGTGGCGCCATATCTGGACGATATGTTAATTCAGGCGTCAACTTACCAACTAGCCAAATCTCACACAGACATCGTGTTGGCTTTTCTAAGATCTCACTGGTGGAAGGTGAACATAAAGAAGAGTTCACTTATCCCTCTCACAAGAGTTCCATTCCTGGGAACTCTGATAGAGTTCTTAACCACCTGCCGAGCACTTCATTCCATTCCTCGGCCGTCAGTGGCTCAGTGTATGGAGGTAATTGGACTAATGGTAGCGGCAATGGACATAGTTCCGTTTGCTCGCTTGCATCTCAGACCACTGCAACTATGCGTGCTCAGACAGTGGAATGGGGACTATGCAAATTTATCTCCTCAGATAAATCTGGATCTAGAGACCAGAGGCTCTCTTCTTTGGTGGTTGTCACAGGATCATCTGTCCCAGGGAATGTGTTTCCGCAGGCCAGCATGGGTCATAGTGACGACGGATGCCAGCCTATTGGGCTGGGGTGCAGTCTGGAATTCCCTGAAGGCACAGGGTATGTGGACTCAGGAGGAGGCTCTCCTTCCAATAAATGGCCTCAGCTGGCTTCGGCCAAATTCATAAGATTCCAGTCGGACAATATCACGACTGTAGCATATATCAATCATCAAGGGGGAACAAAGATTTCTCTAGCGATGATAGAGGTTTCCAAAATAATTTGATGGGCAGAGACTCACTCTTGCCATCTATCAGCAATCTATATCCCAGGAGTGGAGAACCGGGAAGCGGATTTTCTAAGTCGACACATCCGGGGGAGTGGAAGCTCCATCCGGAGGTGTTTGCACAATTGATTCATCAATGGGGCACACCAGAATTGGATCTGATGGCATCTCGTCAGAATGCCAAACTTCCTTGTTACGGGTCCAGATCAAGGGATCCCCAAGCAGTACTGATAGATGCTCTAGCAGTACCTTGGTTGTTCAACCTGGCTTATGTGTTTCCTACTTTTCCTCTCCTTCCTCGTCTGATTGCCAGAATCAAACAGGAGAGGGCTTCGGTAATTTTGATAGCACCTGCGTGGCCACGCAGGACTTGGTATGCAGACCTGGTGGAAATGTCGTCTCTGCCACCATGGAAACTGCCAATGAGACAGGACCTTCTCATTCAAGGTCTGTTCCAGCATCCAAATCTAGTTTCTCTGCGGCTGACTGCCTGGAGATTGAACGCTTGATTTTATCTAAGCGGGGATTCTCTGAGTCGGTCATAGATACCTTGATTCAGGCTCGAAAGCCTGTCACTAGGAAAATTTACCATAAGATATGGCGTAAATATCTTTATTGGTGCGAATCCAAAGGCTCCTCATGGAGTAAGATCAGGATTCCTAGGATTTTGTCTTTTCTCCAAGAAGGATTGGAGAAGGGGTTATCAGCTAGTTCCTTAAAGGGACAGATATCTGATTTATCAATTTTACTGCACAAGCGTCTGGCAGATGTTCCAGACGTTCAGTCGTTTTGTCAGGCTTTGGTTAGAATTAAGCCTGTGTTTAAACCTGTTGCTCCGCCTTGGAGTTTGAATTTAGTTCTTAAAGTTCTTCAAGGGGTTCCGTTTGAACCTATGCATTCCATAGATATTAAGTTTCTATCGTGGAAAGTTCTGTTTTTAGTTGCTATCTCTTCGGCTCGAAGAGTTTCTGAACTATCTGCATTGCAATGCAACTCGCCTTATCTTGTTTTCCATTCTGATAAGGTGGTTTTGCGTACCAAACCTGGATTCCTTCCTAAGGTTGTTTCTAATAAGAATATTAATCAGGAAATTGTTGTTCCTTCTCTGTGTCCTAACCCTTCTTCTAAGAATGAGCGTCTGTTAACTTGGACGTGGTTCGTGCTTTAAAGTGTTACTTGCAAGCGACCAAATATTTCCGTCAAACATCTTCTCTGTTGTCTATTCTGGAAAACGTAGAGGCCAAAAAGCTACGGCTACCTCTCTTTCTTTTTGGCTGAAAAGCATCATCCGGTTGGCATACGAGACTGCTGGACATCAGCCTCCTGAAAGGATTACAGCTCACTCTACAAGAGCGGTGGCTTCCACATGGGCTTTTAAAAACGATGCTTCTGTTGAACAGATTTGTAAGGCTGCGACTTGGTCTTCCCTTCATACCTTTTCCAAATTTTACAAATTTGATACTTTTGCTTCTTCGGAGGCTGTTTTTGGGAGAAAAGTTCTTCAAGCAGTGGTGCCTTCTGTTTAGGTATCTGTCTTGTCCCTCCCGTTCATCTGTGTCCTGTAGCTTTGGTATTGTATCCCACAAGTAAAGGATGAATCCGTGGACTCGTCGTATCTTATAGAAGAAAAGTAAATTTATGCTTCCCTGATAAATTGATTTCTTCTATGATACGACGAGTCCACGGCCCGCCCTGTCATTTTAAGACAGATTATATTTTTTTATTTAAAACTTCAGTCACCTCTGCACCTTTTAGTTTCTCCTTTTTCTTCCTATACCTTCGGTCGAATGACTGGGGGGTGGAGTCAAGGGAGGAGCTATATAGACAGCTCTGTTGTGGTGCTCTTTGCCACTTCCTGTTAGCAGGAGGATAATATCCCACAAGTAAAGGATGAATCTGTGGAATCGTCGTATCATAGAAGATATCAATTTATCAGGTAAGCATACATTTACTTTTAATGATAATTTGTGCAATAAACATTAAAAATACATGCTTCTTGTTTTATTAGCTAATTTAGCTTAATATTGGCTACAATTTTAGACGGGTGGTGCACCTATTAAAAAGGTCCTGGGGGAGAACACTGGTGACTATAACTAGCATTCTTGTTTGAAGGCAAATCTTTCTTAGTTTTAATGTGAAATAATTACAAATGTTTATAAAATAATAAAGCAAACTTGCTACTATAGACTTCTTAGTGTCAAACTACTTGTTACAAAAATATTCTATTCTTTTCTAGAAATGTAAATATGCAAATACAAATAATGAGTATCTGGTGCTTGTCATAGGGACAAGAAAGTGATTCTTCAGAGGCATCTGTGCGTGGTCCTCGTATTAAGCATGTTTGCAGACGAGCTGCTGTTGCACTAGGCCGCAAAAGAGCAGTATTTCCAGATGATATGCCCACCCTGAGTGCCTTACCATGGGAGGAGAGAGAAAAAGTCCTGTCTTCCATGGGAAATGATGGTGAGTTTAGTGTAAGATCTAGTAACTGGAAGAATAAGAAATTGAAGCTTTTAATAATATATCTGTAAAGAAAGCAGATTATATAAAGGCTGGCAGATAAAGCTGCTTTCTTGCTTTGGGTAACTCAGCTTGTTCACATTTTACCCAATTTGTATCTACAGACAAGTCATCCATTGCTGGTTCAGAGGATGCTGACCCGCCAGCCCCACCACTAAAACCTGTTAAACAGGTGACACGTAATAAAGCCCCACAGGAGCCACCAGTAAAAAAGGGCAGGCGGTCTCGACGCTGCGGGCAGTGTTCAGGATGCCAAGTGCCAGAGGACTGTGGTGTCTGCACCAACTGCCTAGACAAGCCCAAATTTGGAGGGCGCAACATTAAAAAACAATGCTGCAAGTAAGGACCCTTTGCTTGATTCCATTAAGTATAACACTGTTGCTAGAAAACTTTGCTGAGCTTTTTCAATACTTGAATAGTGAAAGATAGATGGCGCTGGTCTGCAGAATGATTTTTCTCTAATGATGAAGAGAAAAACAGGGCTTGAGGTGTATGTAGCAACTAAATGAATATGAGTGCAGTATACTCACTCCATATGCTGCAGTAGTTCAGCTTCAAAATCGTGTGTCTCCAAGTTGGGGTATGGTAATCCCATATGATGCCTGCTGTTTGGCTGTGAATTAATGGAGACTCAAATGACAAAGAATCCAATGTGCAAAGTGAAAAAAAGTAGTAACTTACACCATATAACGGAGAATCCGGCTTGGTACAGCAAAAAGGAATTTCAACAGTCTTCCAATTTGGTGAAAAGATGTATTTTTATTAGCTCAACGCGTTTCAACGTTAAAACGTCTTTATCAAGAACAGGATTAAAAGCAAATATAAAAATGATAAAAACAAATTTTATATTTGCTTTTAATCCTGCTCTTGATAAAGACGTTTTAACGTTGAAACGACCAGCGCCATCTATCTTTCACTATTCAATTATCTACACAGTCCTGGAGGAGAGACTCTAAGAAGGCTGCGGTCTATCCTCAAAGGAGAGTATCAGTTCTTGGTTTTCTATTTTATAGTGTTGTTAACATCTAACACATTTGTATTTCTTTTTTTGCTTGTACCTTTTTTAATACTAAATTGAGCCCATAACACATTAAACAGGTAACATTTACTTGGACATTTCTTACACACAGGGTTTACCCTTTAATCCAATAAATATATCATTGTTATTAGGTCACTTTCTATTTGGGTCTGATTCATTAGTTTATGAAACTAGCATATGTGATCTCATTGATTTCTGTCTCCATGTATCCCTAGAATGAGGAAGTGCCAGAATCTGCAGTGGATGCCATCCAAGGCTTTCCTACAAAAACAAGCTAAAGGTAAGATATAAAAATACTTTTTTAGTATTCAGATATTACTGCTGAATACTGCAATGTGCAAGGGTGTATTTTAGAGCAGTCTAATGGTTATCATCCAGCTGTTCTGCTTGTGATTTACAGTTTTTTTGTGATTTGACACTGGTTCAGGATCAAGCTTCTATTAAAGTCTCTCAGGCATACTGTGCAACCTGCCTATTGTAGGATGAAACAAAAAAAAATCAAAAGTTTAGCTGTCCTTTACAGATGAGTAGTTAAAAGATATTTACGACACATCACATTAGATTAAATAAATAAGCAGATAAATGCTACTCTGATACCCAGTGTTAAACCAATGTGTTGTTAATCCTGTACCAGCTGTGTTACTATTTTAGCATTATTTATCTATTTATGATGCAGTACATCTATGTAGTAGGTTCTAATTTTTTTTTTAGGTTTGCCAACCAATCCGTTAGTTTTAATAATGGAGAATATAGCTAGTAATAAGTGATTTTTTGGAGTTTCAAATAAGTAATGCACCTCCCCCCCTTCAAATCTTCTGTTTGCTTTCAACTGTTAAAAATGTTAAAAATACCATATTTCATCAAGGCAGGGAAACTACACTGACATTTGTTTAGATATGGCATACAAATCATCCTCAGCTAAAATAATATGTTGAGCCTAAATTAAGTGAATAAATCATGCAGGCATAAACAAATTGAACTCGATAATTTAAAAACAAAATATTTTCTAGCATATTAGATTATATATAAAGCATATAGGACCTTGTCCTCCTAAATATGTTTTACATATGATATTAATATTAGGCTTTCAGTATTATTTTACAAAGACAGGTGAAGCTTGATGCATGGTTATGGTAAGCAATTGTTCAAATCTTAAAACTGCAACTATGTTTATTTCATGGCTCATTATTGCATAACAAGCATGTAAATGCCTTCTATAAGTAAAGGGACATGATAGTCAAAACCTCATTTATGATTTAGATAGATCATGCAATTTAAAGAAAAAAAAATCCAATTTAGTTTTATTATCTAATTTACTTATAACTTAGTAACATTTTTGAGCCTTTCCTTAAAGGAACACTGAACCTAAATTTTTTCTTTCGTGATTCAGATAGAGCATGCAATTTCTCCTGTTAAGTGTGATCAGTCCACGGGTCATCATTACTTCTGGGATATTACTCCTCCCCAACAGGAAGTGCAAGAGGATTCACCCAGCAGAGCTGCCATATAGCTCCTCCCCTCTACGTCACTCCCAGTCATTCTCTTGCACCCAACGACTAGATAGGATGTGTGAGAGGACTATGGTGATTATACTTAGTTTTATACCTTCAATCAAAAGTTTGTTATTTTATAATAGCACCGGAGTGTGTTATTCCTTCTCTGGTAGAATTTGAAGAAGAATCTACCTGAGTTTTTACTATGATTTTAGCCGGAGTAGTTAAGATCATATTGCTGTTTCTCGGCCATCTGAGGAGAGGTAAACTTCAGATCAGGGGACAGCGGGCAGATTAATCTGCAAAGAGGTATGTAGCAGCTTATTATTTTCTGACAATGGAATTGATGAGAAAATCCTGCCATACCGATATAATGTAAACTCAGCCTTAAATGCAGTAGCAGCATCTGGTATCAGGCTGTCATGTATGTATATTTTACACTTCAGTATTCTGGGGAATGGTACTTCACTGGAATTGCACTGTGTACATAAGACTTTAGCCTAATTTGCAGGGACTGGCAACAGGCTTTTTAATAACTCTTAATTTATGTTAAACGTTTTTTGCTGGAATGTAAAATCGTTTTCATTTTCTGAGGTACTGGGTGAATAAAATGTTTGGGCACTATTTTTTTTCCACTTTGCAGTTGCTTGATCTAATTTATGACAGTTTACTGATCTCTCTCACTGTTGTGTGTGAGGGGGAGTGGCCTTTTTTGGCGCTTTTACTACGCATCAGAAGCTCATTGTATTTCCTGCATGATCCGGTTCATCTCTACAGAACTCAGGGGTCTTCAAAACTTGTTTTGAGGGAGGTAATCCTCACAGCAGAGCTGTGAGATTGTAGTTGACTGTGATAAAAAACGTTTTTTTCTGTAACTTTTTTTCTGCTATCAGGGTTAGTTATCCTTTGCTAATGGGAACAAGCCTTTGCTAAAATTGTGTTTTTTACAAAGATTTGATGCTATAACCTTTTCAGTTTATTAATTTTCAACTGTCATAACTCTTTCTGTGCTTCTTATAGGCACAGTACGTTTTCATATCATAGTATTTTACTTGAATAGTATTTCCAAGTTGCTAGTTTATTTGCTAGTGTGTTAAACATGTCTGATTCAGAGGAAGACATCTGTGCTATATGTGCTAATGCCAAAGTGGAGCCCAAAAGAAATTTATGTACTAACTGTATTGATGCTACTTTAAATAAAAGTCAATCTGTACAAATTGAGCACATTTCACCAAACAACGAG
The DNA here is from genome assembly GCF_027579735.1 of Bombina bombina. NCBI lineage: Eukaryota > Metazoa > Chordata > Amphibia > Anura > Bombinatoridae > Bombina > Bombina bombina. Next base: position 267,216,395 of record NC_069506.1, on the reverse strand, counting down.
GGGAGAGTTATGCCGACTAACTCGCCTCACGTGACAGTACCTGCATCTCCCGCTCAGGAGGTGCGTGATATTGTGGCGCCGAGTACATCTGGGCGGCCATTACAAATAACATTACAGGATATGGCTACTGTTATGACTGAAGTTTTGGCTAAATTACCAGAACTAAGAGGCAAGCGTGATCACTCTGGGGTGAGAACAGAGTGCGCTGATAATGCTAGGGCCATGTCAGATACTGCGTCACAACTTGCAGAACATGAGGACGGAGAGCTTCTGTCTGCGGCTGACGGTTCTGATCCAAACAGATTGGATTCAGATATTTCAAATTTTAAATTTAAGCTGGAAAACCTCCGTGTATTACTAGGGGAGGTGTTAGCGGTTCTGAATGATTGTAACACAGTTGCAATACCAGAGAAAATGTGTAGGTTGGATAAATATTTTGCGGTACCATCGAGTACTGACTTTTTCCTATACCTAAGAGACTAACTGAAATTGTTACTAAGGAGTGGGATAGACCCGGTGTGCCATTCTCACCCCCTCCGATATTTAGAAAGATGTTTCCAATAGACACCACCACACGGGACTTATGGCAAACGGTCCCTAAGGTGGAAGGAGCAGTTTCTACTTTAGCTAAGCGTACCACTATCCCGGTGGAGGATAGCTGTGCCTTTTCAGATCCAATGGATAAAAAGTTAGAGGGTTACCTTAAGAAAATGTTTGTTCAACAAGGTTTTATATTGCAACCCCTTGCATGCATTGCGCCGGTCACGGCTGCGGCTGCATTCTGGTTTGAGTCTCTGGAAGAGACCATTAGTTCAGCTACTCTGGATGAGATTACGGACAAGCTTAGAGTCCTTAAGCTAGCTAATTCATTCATTTCGGATGCCGTAGTACATTTAACTAAACTTACGGCTAAGAATTCCGGATTCGCCATTCAGGCGCGCAGAGCACTGTGGCTAAAATCCTGGTCAGCTGACGTTACTTCTAAGTCTAAATTACTTAATATACCTTTCAAGGGGCAGACCTTATTTGGGCCCGGTTTGAAAGAAATTATCGCTGACATTACAGGAGGTAAAGGCCACGCCCTGCCTCAAGACAGAGCCAAACCTAAGGCTAGACAGTCTAATTTTCGTTCCTTTCGGAATTTCAAAGCAGGAGCAGCATCAACTTCCTCTGCTCCAAAACAGGAAGGATCTGTTGCTCGCTACAGACAAGGCTGGAGACCTAACCAGTCCTGGAACAAGGGCAAGCAGGCCAGGAAACCTGCTGCTGCCCCTAAAACAGCATGAATTGAGGGCCCCCGATCCGGGATCGGATCTAGTGGGGGGCAGACTTTCTCTCTTCGCCCAGGCTTGGGCAAGAGATGTCCAGGATCCCTGGGCGCTAGAGATAATATCTCAGGGATACCTTCTGGACTTCAAATACTCTCCTCCAAGAGAGAGATTTCATCTGTCAAGGTTGTCAACAAACCAAACAAAGAAAAAGGCGTTTCTACGCTGCCTACAAGAGCTTTTGTTAATGGGAGTAATCCATCCAGTTCCACGGTCGGAACAGGGACAAGGGTTTTACTCAAATCTGTTTGTGGTTCCCAAAAAAGAGGGAACTTTCAGGCCAATTCTGGATTTAAAGATCCTAAACAAATTCCTAAGAGTTCCATCGTTCAAAATGGAGACTATTCGGACAATTTTACCCATGATCCAAAAGGGTCAGTACATGACCACAGTGGATTTAAAAGATGCTTACCTTCACATACCGATTCACAAGGATCATTACCGGTATCTAAGGTTTGCCTTCCTAGACAGGCATTACCAGTTTGTAGCTCTTCCATTCGGATTGGCTACAGCTCCAAGAATCTTCACAAAGGTTCTGTGTGCTCTTCGGGCGGTACTAAGACCGCGAGGAATTTCGGTAGCTCCGTACCTAGACGACATTCTGATACAAGCTTCAAGCTTTCAAACTGCCAAGTCTCATACAGAGTTAGTACTGGCATTTCTAAGGTCGCATGGATGGAAGGTGAACGAAAAGAAAAGTTCTCTCTTTCCACTCACAAGAGTTCCCTTCCTGGGGACTCTTATAGATTCTGTAGAAATGAAAATTTACCTGACAGAAGACAGGTTAACAAAACTTCAAAGTGCATGCCGCGTCCTTCATTCCATTCAACACCCGTCAGTGGCTCAATGCATGGAGGTAATCGGCTTAATGGTAGCGGCAATGGACATAGTACCCTTTGCACGCCTACACCTCAGACCACTGCAATTGTGCATGCTAAGTCAGTGGAATGGGGATTACTCAGACTTGTCCCCTTCTCTGAATCTGGATCAAGAGACCAGAAATTCTCTTCTATGGTGGCTTTCTCGGCCACATCTGTCCAGGGGGATGCCATTCAGCAGGCCAGACTGGACAATTGTAACAACAGACGCCAGCCTTCTAGGTTGGGGCGCCGTCTGGAATTCTCTGAAGGCTCAGGGACAATGGAGTCAGGAGGAGAGTCTCCTACCAATAAACATTCTGGAATTGAGAGCAGTTCTCAATGCCCTCCTGGCTTGGCCCCAGTTGACAACTCGGGGGTTCATCAGGTTTCAGTCGGACAACATCACGACTGTAGCTTACATCAACCATCAGGGAGGGACAAGAAGCTCCCTAGCAATGATGGAAGTATCAAAGATAATTCGCTGGGCAGAGTCTCACTCTTGCCACCTGTCAGCAATCCACATCCCGGGAGTGGAGAACTGGGAGGCGGATTTTTTAAGTCGTCAGACTTTTCATCCGGGGGAGTGGGAACTTCATCCGGAGGTCTTTGCCCAAATACTTCGTCATTGGGGCAAACCAGAGATAGATCTCATGGCGTCTCGACAGAACGCCAAGCTTCCTCGTTACGGGTCCAGATCCAGGGATCCGGGAGCGGTCCTGATAGATGCCTTGACAGCACCTTGGACCTTCAGGATGGCTTATGTGTTTCCACCCTTCCCGATGCTTCCTCGATTGATTGCCAGAATCAAGCAGGAGAGAGCATCAGTTATTCTAATAGCTCCTGCATGGCCACGCAGGACTTGGTATGCAGACCTGGTGGACATGTCATCCTGTCCACCTTGGTCTCTACCTCTGAAACAGGACCTTCTGATACAGGGTCCTTTCAAACATCAAAATCTAACTTCTCTGAAGCTGACTGCTTGGAAATTGAACGCTTGATTTTATCAAAACGTGGTTTTTCTGAGTCAGTTATTGATACCTTAATACAGGCTAGGAAGCCTGTTACCAGAAAGATTTACCATAAGATATGGCGTAAATACCTATATTGGTGCGAATCCAAAGGTTACTCTTGGAGTAAGGTTAGGATTCCTAGGATATTGTCTTTTCTACAAGAAGGTTTAGAAAAGGGTTTATCTGCTAGTTCCTTAAAGGGACAGATCTCAGCTCTGTCCATTCTGTTGCACAAACGTCTGTCAGAAGTTCCAGACGTTCAGGCTTTTTGTCAGGCTTTGGCCAGGATTAAGCCTGTGTTTAAAACTGTTGCTCCGCCATGGAGTTTAAACCTTGTTCTTAACGTTTTACAGGGCGTTCCGTTTGAACCCCTTCATTCCATTGATATAAAGTTGTTATCTTGGAAAGTTCTATTTTTAATGGCTATTTCCTCGGCTCGAAGAGTCTCTGAGTTATCAGCCTTACATTGTGATTCTCCTTATTTGATTTTTCATTCGGATAAGGTAGTTCTGCGTACTAAACCTGGGTTCTTACCTAAGGTAGTCACTAACAGGAATATCAATCAAGAGATTGTTGTTCCATCCTTGTGTCCAAATCCTTCTTCGAAGAAGGAACGTCTTCTGCACAATCTGGATGTAGTTCGTGCCCTAAAATTTTACTTACAGGCAACTAAAGAATTTCGACAAACGTCTTCCCTGTTTGTCGTTTACTCTGGTCAGAGGAGAGGTCAAAAGGCTTCTGCTACCTCTCTTTCTTTTTGGCTTCGTAGCATAATTCGTTTAGCTTATGAGACTGCTGGACAGCAGCCTCCTGAAAGAATTACAGCTCATTCCACTAGAGCTGTGGCTTCCACTTGGGCCTTTAAGAATGAGGCCTCTGTTGAACAGATTTGCAAGGCTGCAACTTGGTCTTCGCTTCATACTTTTTCCAAATTTTACAAATTTGACACTTTTGCTTCCTCGGAGGCTATTTTTGGGAGAAAGGTCCTTCAGGCAGTGGTTCCTTCTGTATAAAGAGCCTGCCTATCCCTCCCGTCATCCGTGTACTTTTGCTTTGGTATTGGTATCCCAGAAGTAATGATGACCCGTGGACTGATCACACTTAACAGGAGAAAACATAATTTATGCTTACCTGATAAATTCCTTTCTCCTGTAGTGTGATCAGTCCACGGCCCGCCCTGTTTTTTACGGCAGGTAAATATTTTTTAAATTATACTCCAGTCACCACTTCACCCTTTGGCTTCTCCTTTCTCGTTGGTCCTTGGTCGAATGACTGGGAGTGACGTAGAGGGGAGGAGCTATATGGCAGCTCTGCTGGGTGAATCCTCTTGCACTTCCTGTTGGGGAGGAGTAATATCCCAGAAGTAATGATGACCCGTGGACTGATCACACTACAGGAGAAAGGAATTTATCAGGTAAGCATAAATTATGTTTTTAAGCAACTTTCTAATTTACTTCTATTATCAATTGTTCTTTGTTCTCTTGCTATCTTTATTTAAAAAAGAAGGCGTCTATGCGAAGGAGCCAGCAAATTGTTGTTTCAGAACCATGGACAGCACTTGTTTATTGATGCTGTCCAATCAGCAAGGACAACCCAGGTTGTTCACCAAAAATGGGCCGGCATCTAAACTTACATTCTTGCTTTTCAAATAAACATACCAAGAGAATGAAGAAAAATTGATAATAGGAGTAAATTAGAATGTTACTAAAAACTGCATGCTCTGTCTGAATCACGAATGAAAAAAATTAGGTTCAGTGTCCCTTTAAGATACTACTTAGGTAGGTTAGGGGTTTGCATGTGCCTTAAAGGGCTATAATACCCAAATGTTTGAACACTTGAAAGTGATGCAGTATAGCTGTAAAAAGCTCACTAGAAAATATCACCTGAACATCTCTATGTAAAAAAGAAAGATATTTTACCTCAAAAGTTTCTCAGTAGCCACATCCCATTCTAAAGGACTTCTAAGCAACAAATCAGTATGTCTGTCCCGGGACAGCGGAAGGAGCGAGCTTACGTGCACTCTCATCTTATTTCCCTATTCAGCTTAAGGAAGTTTACAATGAAATCTCATGAGATCACAGTAAAAGAGTTCATGACCTCAGCACTGTTGATGCTGATTGGCTGCTGTTCATTTCTTCATTTTTAAATTATTATTTTTTTTACCTGCAGCTGGGAAATAACTGAAAGATAACTTTTTACACAGAACTTACTCTGCTGAGCTGAGGAAGTTGTGAGGTAAAATATCTTCATTTTTTACATAGAGATGCTCAGGTGATATTTTCAGCTTTTTACAGTTATACTGCATCAGTTTCAAGTTATTTAGCATATAAGTATTATGTCACTTTAAGCATTAAATGGTAGCAAAAATATTTAGTAAATGTAAATATATTAGCCCTCCCTGGTAATGCTTACCAGTAAGAAGCCCTCTCTCAACGGCGTGGACAAAATCAACCACTCCCCTGATTACCTATAAAGGTAATCTAGACCTATCCCTCTTTCTCCTACTAGTTATGTCCAGCCTTCAGGTTGACAGGACTAGGAGACCCCCTCAGTGTTTCTAGGCAGTGACCGTGTTGGAGTACTCACTTTTAAGGGAGTGATAACAATATTGATCCAGTGTGGTAATCTGGCAGGTAGGAAGTGGCTGAGTGAGGCTTCGATGTGAGTTGCCATGTTCCATGATGTTGCTTGATGTGATCTTACTGGGGTTCCATCTGAGGATCTTCCTGGAGCTCACATAGGGTTGGCCTAATCAGGGCGCTATTGTCTGTTTTTATGCAACGCACCAATCACTTCTGCAGAGTTACTTGTTCCCAACGTGAGTCCTAGGCGTTCTGCCTATTGTGCTGTTACACTTTTCAGAATATTAATCTTGTAATTTTTTTCATGGAGCCCATATCTGATACTTACCCTGCGGAAGCTTTGTTTGTTCATAAAAGGTATGTTATTCCCTTTTAATTGTTCTTGTCATTGCTTTAAGTGATTTTTTATGGTCATTTATTTATAAGATTGTTCTTTCTATTTATTTTAAAGTCCTGAGCCTCAGCCCAAGCCTACCTGTGTTTTGTGATGGCAAGATAAGAAAATATGTTAAAACTGCTTTTTCCACCTTTCGGGTGGAAGTTTTGCTGCAGCCACATTTTCTAGTGAACGTGGTTCTGAGGGTGTTCAGCCTCCTAACACTGACTCTAAGGGCAAAATCTCTTCTATTCACTCAGATGACTCTGTTGTTTTGATAATGCTACATTATGTGACTTTATTAAATACATCAGAGACTTTAGGTATTGAAGAACAACAATCGTCTGTGTAGAGCAGGGGTCTCAAACTCAAATTACCTTGGGGGCCACTGGTCAAATTTTCTTCTCCCATGGGGGCCGCTTCCAATACAAACAAAATTAAACTATCTATCATCTATATATATATATATATATTTATATATATATCCTGAATGCTCTGTTAAACAGATACTATCAGTGATGGCTTTGTGTCATGTGTAATCATTACATACGCACCCAGACCCACACAGACCCGCACCCACCCACACAAACACACACAGACCCACATACACAGAACCACCCCACACACCCACACACACAGACCCACACATACCCAGACACACACCCACACACACAGACCCACACATACCCAGACACACACACAGATCCACACATACACAGACCCCCCCCACACACACACACACATAGACCTGCAAACATACAGACCCACACATACACACACAGATACCCACGCAAAACACACCCACACACATACACACAAACACAGACCCACACAAACACACACACACGGACCCCCCCCCCCCCCCACACACACACACACATTATGGCATGGCAGTATTTAAAACAAAGCAAGCTATACAGCCCCTCTCTTAGATATACACAAAATAAAACTCAATATAAGGCAACTATACTTTGAACATACCATGCTCAACACCATTGCTTGTCCTCCTCTGCTGCTGCGCCTAATTGTCTCGGCTGCTGCCTGCTTATACTCAGGTTGCCCCACAGTCTCACTGATAGTTACACTACACTCCCCCAGTGAAGTCCTGGGTTCCCTTGTCACTGCCAAACACAAGCTCTGGGCTGAACAATCTTACTCGCTTGCTTGGCTCCTCTGCTGCCACACTCACAAACAGCTATGGCGCCAATTTTGGCGTGCTGCACACTCGGGCTTATATAGAGGCCTGGGCCTGGAGCTGGAGCTCCTCACGCTCCCGGCATTACGTTAATCAGCCCACAGCTCTCAGTTATGGAGAGAAAGTGGAGGGCCACATTTTAACCGGTTTGTGGGCCTGAAATGACCCGCGGGCCGGTACTTTGAGACCCCTGGTGTAGAAAGTTTCTATTAAGGGAATATATTTGGAGGAATTCTCTATGATAAACAGTTTAATGTCTCTGAAAAAATATTTAAATGTATTTCTCTGCCTAAGTCACTTCATTGTCAATTTACTCCCCACCTAAAATTGACGCTGCAATCTCTAGATTAACTATGAAGGTGCTTTTTCCCATAGATGCTACTGGAGCTTTTAGAGATGTAATTGATACAAAAATTGAATTTAACCTTAAAAATCTTTAATTGCAACAGAGGGAGCTCTTTTGCATCCACTTTTGGCTTTAATTTCTGTATTTAAAGCTACAGATAGTTGATCCTCTAATATTGTGCAAAGTTTGTCTACTTCACAGGATATTTTATGCCTTTTGCTTACTATTTAAAGAAAGTCCTTTCTTTTTGTTGTCTGCTGCTTCTAAGGTGTTTAACCGCCAATCAATGCAGATAATCTAGTGAGAAGAGTGCTCTTGCTTCGTCATTGGGAAACTGATCCAAGTTGCAAGATTAATTTGAGTCTTCCATTTGAAGGTAGCATGTTATTTGGCAAAGAGCTTGACTCCTTGATTGCTAAAGGTTCAGGAGGTAAGAGTCATTTTCTTCCTCAGGCTCCCAGATTTTAAATGTAACCTTCGTATGCTCACTGACAGAAAAATCCATATACAAATTTGAAGGCCTCTTTTAGGAAGGATTCTGTTCGCCTTCCAGATTGGAAGATGCAATTACCGACAAGAGATAAAGGCAGGGGCAGGTCAGCAACTTTTTGTCAAAATAGGAAACAATGAAGTTGCGCCTTTCCAGGTGTCTTTAGGAGGGTGGCTTCCCAACTTCAAGAACATATGGGAAAAAAGGTTTTATTTCATACAGGTGGTGAGGTTCCAAATCCAAAAAAGGTGATAGAAGAATGAAGATGTGCATTTAATTCTTCTGGCAGATGGACTTTTAGTCTATGCTGAGGCCAGTTTTCCCCTCAGAGTACAGTGTTTCTCAGAGGAATGTATTTTGGGGTATGGTTTGCGACTCTTTATCACCTCATGGGAAATGTTGTCACAAACGTTCCATAGTGGTCGCAGGGACTTGTATTTTGCCTTCTCTTATGGATTTACAATATACTCCTATTCCATAACATCTGTTGATATGCTTCAGTACTGGTTTGGCTTTCTACTTTACTTGTAGATGAGTGTCTGTTGATAAGTAACATTTTGCTCACATTGGATTTCCTTTTTAATATGAGGAGAGTCCACGGCTTCATTTATTACTTGTGGAAATACAGAACCTGGCCACCAGGAGGAGGCAAATACACCCCAGCCAAAGGCTTAAATACCTCCCCCACTTCCCTCATTCCCCAGTCATTCTTTGCCTTTCGTCACAGAAGGATGGCAAAGAATTGTCAGAAGATACAGAGTAGTTCCTTATGGGGCTAGTACCCTTCAGTATGGGACTGGAGTTTTAAGTAGTCTTGTCAGCCTCTCAGTGAGAGCATTGACGAATGTTATGGTCTGGAGATGAAGGGAGAGTCTTTCTGAGAAACCATTCAGACTTGTATTAACAGCTCCTAAGCAATCAGTGTTGACGAGTTTCACTGCCTGCTTCTATCACTCAAGTCCATGTCAGGAGCGATGCTGCAAGACTGTCAAACTTGAGAGGCTGTGTGTCTGTTCCACGGCGGTGATTCGGGTAAGATCGTTTCATTTTATACTCATATGATAACGCAAGAAGACAGGGTCACAGTGTGACTACTTTTATCTGTATAGAAACAAAGGTTAATATCTCCGGAAAGGGGATTATTGAACAGGGGGGATTTACGCATAATTTGCTTTATTATGTTTTATGCTGCGACGTGTGAGATGAGGCTCGGGCAGATGTTGGAACATTCAGGTATTCAGGTTTGACTTTAGTTTTGAATAGCTGCGCGGCCTGTTGGGTTTGGCAAGCTTCTTCCAGGAGCAGGGGCGGTCCTGGATGGCACACCACGTTATCGGGTGTGGTCACACTGATTTCCTCTTTCCTGACTGTGTGGTTTACAGGAGAAGAAGCAGTTTCTCTGTGGGGCCTGGGTCATAGGAGGTGGTGAGTGCCCCACCCATTGGGGGTATAATTTATCTTTTTCTATAGTCCATCTTAAAAGTGCGAGCTATGGAGGACTCTGATAAGTTAGAGCAGGGCTCGACAAACCCAGGAGTCTGGGAGCCACTGGCTCCTAGAATTTTACCCCTGGCTCCTCTAAGTTTTTGGGTTATTTTCCATATATCTATATACAAATCCATCTGGCTAGCTCCTAAAAATATGCCTGGCTCCTAAATATTCTTACTGGCTACTAATTTTTAAACAGATTTGTCAAGCACTGCGTTAGAGGGTACTCCCTCTTTACCTAAATCTAATACCTGCTTTTATTGTGAGGAGGCTACGGTATACCCACTTGCTCAATTATGTTCCACATGCCTTGATAAAGTACTTATATCTAAGAAAACCAAGATGTTTAGTACCACTGAGCCGTCCACCTCTGAAGGGTCTCCGTCCCGTGAGGTGCGTTCCCTGCATTCATCTCCTATTACAAATGCAGCTTCCCATTGCACTGCTAATCCTTCTTCGGGAGGGGCCCTTTTATCGCCAGGCTACAAACAGCAGTGTCTGTGGCCTTCAGTGCTTTACCTCGCCCTGCTAAATGCAAGCGAAAGGTCAGATATTGCTATCCTTTCCAGGGGTCATCTACCAACTTGTTGGATTTATCTGATACAAGATTATCCGCTGATGAGGACTCCTCTGATACTTCAGAGGATGCTCTTTCTGGGTCGGAATCTGCTGCCTCTAAACCTACGGCTGCGGAGTTACCAAACTTTAGGTTTAGGATCAAACACTTACGCTTTCTGTTAAAGGAAGTTTTGGCTACTTTAGAGGTTCCAGAACCTAAATTACCCGGGGAACCTTCTATTCCTAAACTTGATAAGGTTTATGAGGACAGGGTGGTGCCACAGACTTTCCAGGTTCTTGTAAATATGGCAAATATTATTAAGAATGAATGGGAGAGACTTGGGTCTTCTTTTTCCCCTTCTTCCTTTAAGAAATTGTTCCCGGTTCCGGACTCAAAATTGGAGTTGTGGGGTTCCGTCCCTAAGGTGAATGGCACTTTCGCCACGTTTGCTAGGCGCACTACTATCCCGCTTGAGGATAGTTGGTCGTTTAAGGAGCCCATGTATACAAAGCTAGAAACTTTGTTAAGAAAGATGTTTCAGCAAACGGCTATTTGTTTCAACCGGCAGCGGCGGTTGCTGTGGTGGCTGAGCCGCTACCTATTGGTGCGACTCTTTATCGGAGATGATCGAGGTGGAAGGTCCCCTTGACGAGATCCAGGAAAGAATTAAGACCTTGAGGGTAGCTAATTCTTTTATCTGTGATGCAAATATGCAGATTATTCGCCTGAATGCCAAGACATCAGGGTTTTCTGTTCTAGCCCGTAGGGCACTCTGGCTGAAGTCTTGGTCTGTGGACATGACTTCAAAGTCTAGATTACTTTCCCTCCCATTTAAGGGGAAGATTGTTTTTAGTCCAGGCCAGGACTCAATCATATCCACAGTCACTGTGGGCAAAGGTGCCTTTCTACTGCAGGATAAGAAGAATAAACCTAAAGGACATGGTCCAAATTTTTGTCCCTTTCGTTCAGATAAATCCCAACGCCAGCAGCCCTCCGCGAAGCCTGAACAGTCCAAGAAAACTTGGAAACCGTCTCAGTCTTGGAATAAATCCAAGTAGAACAAGAAACCAGCCGAAGCAAAATCGGCATGAAGGGACGGCCCCCGATCTGTCACTGGGTCGTGTTAGGGGCAGACTTACTCTCATTGTGGAGGCTTGGCTTTGGGACGTGCAAGACCCTTGGGTTCTGGAGGTCATCGCTCAGGGATACAGGATAGGTTTCAAATCTCATTCACCCAGGGGCAGATTCCTCTTATCAAACCTGTCTTCAAGACCAGAAAAGCAAGAAACTTTTCTAGGGTGCGTGAGGGATCTCTCCTCCCTGGGAGTAATTGTGCCGGTACCTCTAGCAGAGAGAGGTCTGGGGTACTATTCAAACCTTTTTGTGGTCCCAAAGAAGGAGAGGGTACGTTTTGCCCGATTCTGGACCTAAAGTGCTTAAACAAGTTCCTATCAGTCACATCGTTCAAGATGGAGACGATAAGGTCCATTCTGCTGTTAGTTTAAGAGGGACAGTTCATGACTATGATAGACTTGAAGGATGCTTACCTTTATGTTCCAATACACAAGGATCACTTCAAGTTCTTAGGATTCACGCTTTTGGACCAGTACTTCCAGTTTGTTGCACTTCCATTTGGTCTAGCTACTGCCCCAATAGTCTTTACGAAGGTTCTGGGGGCTCTGCTTGCGTAGGCGAGAACCAAATGCATAGCAGTAGCGTCATACTTGGACGATATCCTGGTTCAGGCTCCATTCTGTTGGCTGTCAGAGGACCATTCAAAAGCTCTTCTTCTTCGATCGTATGGATGGAAGATAAACGTGGTAAAGAGTTCTCTGGTTTCCAGTACCAGGGTGGAATTCCTGGGTACGATAATAGATTCCATATCTATGAGGATATTTCTTACAGACCAGAGACGTTGCAAAATTGCTTCCAATTGTCTTGCCCTACAGACCTCCTTAAGGCCCTCTATGGAGGTAATTGGGCTCATGGTGTCCAGCATAGACATCATCCTATTCGCCAGATTCCATTTCAGACCTCTTCAGCTGTGCATGCCGAATCAGTGAAACCACGACCACTCTCTTGGTGGCTCTGTCCAGATCTCCTGTCCCAAGAGACATTCTTCTTGACACCATCTTGGGAGATTTTGACTACGGATGCAAGTCTAGCAGAATGGGGAGCTGTTTGGGGTGCCAGCAAGGCACAGGGCCTGTGGTTTCGAGAGGAATCTCTCCTCCCTATCAACATTTGGGAATTTCGAGCGATCTTCAATGCTCTGAAGGCTTTGCCTCTTCTGGGTTCATCCCAGTTTATCAGATTCCAATAAGACAACATAACCTCGGTGGCTTACATCAACCATCAGGGGGGAACGAGGAGCTCCCTAGCAATGAGGGAAGTATCTCGGATTCTGGAATTGGCGGAGGCCCACAACTGCTCACTGTCAGCGATCCACATTCCGAGTGTGGACAACTGGGAAGCAGATTTTCTCATCAGACAATCGTTTCATCCAGGGAAATGGTCTCTCCATCCCGAGGTGTTTGCCGAGATTTGCAACAGATGGGGGACGCCGGAGATAGATCTCATGGCGTCCCGACTCAATACCAAGCTACCCAGATACGGGTCGCGGTCCAGGGATCCTCAGGCAGAGCTGATAGATGCAGTAGCAGTGCCTTGGATGTTCAGTCTAGTTTACACCGTTTTCCACCGTTGTCACTTCTCCCTCGTGTAGTAGCCCACATCAAGCAGGAGCAAGCTTCGGCAATTCTAATTGCTCCATCGTGGCCACGAAGGATGTGGTTGGCGGACCTGGTGGGGATGTCCTCATCTCCTCCATGGAGGTTACCTTGTTGCAGGGATCTGCTGGAACAGGGTCCTTTTTGTTTATCAGAATCTAGATTCTCTGAGGCTGACTGCGTGGAGATTGAACGCTTAGTCCTAGCCAAGAGAGGTTTTTCTGAGAGAGTGATTGATACTCTCATTCAAGCTAGAAAGCCGGTCACTCGCATCTATCATAAGGTGTGGAGGACTTATTCTGGTGTGAAGAGCGTGGATTCCCCTGGCATAAGGTCAAGGTATCCAGGATTCTTTTCTTTCTCCAGGATGGTTTGGAGAAGGGCCTTTCTGCTAGTTCCCTAAAGGGACAGATTTCTGCTCTATCTGTGTTATTGCACAAGAGACTCGCTAAGCTTCCTGAGGTGCAGTCCTTTGTTCAGGCTCTGTCTAGAATCAGGCCTGTGTTTAGACCTACCGCTCCTCCTTGGAGCTTAAATCTAGTTCTTAAAGGTTTGCAGAGGGCTCCGTTTGTACCTATGCATTCAGTTGACATTAAATTACTGTCTTGGAAGGTTCTTTTTCTACTGTCTATTGCTTCGGCACGCAAAGTCTCTCAGATGGCGGCCTTGCAATGTGAGCCTCCTTACCTAGCCTTTCATACTGATTAGGCTGTTCTTTGTACTGGGTTGGCTTTTCTTCCTAAGGTCGTTTCTGATCGTAACATCAATCAGGAGATTGTGGTTCCTTCCTTGTGTCCTAATCCTTCTTCTTTGAAGGAACGGTTACTTCACAAATTGAATGTGGTTCGAGCTTTGAAATTCTTTCTTCAAGCTACGAAGGATTTTAGACAGACTTCTTCCTTGTTTGTTGTCTATTCTGAGAAGCGTAGAGGGCAGAAGGCCTCTTCCACTTCCTTATCTTTTTGGTTGAGGAGTATTATTCGCTTAGCATATGAGACAGCGGGGCATAAGCCTCCTCAGAGGATTACGGCTCATTCAACTAAAGCTGTGGCTTCATCTTGGGCCTTCAAGAATGAGGCCTCTATGGAGCAGAGTTGTAGGACTGCTACCTGGTCCTCCTTACATACCTTTTAAACATTTTACAAATTTGACGTTTTTGCTTCGGCTGAAGCAGCTTTTGGGAGAAAGGTTTTGCAGGCTGTGGTGCCCTCAGAATAGGGTCCGCATCTTTAACCCTCCCATTTTCATTCAGTGTCCTCTAGAGCTTGGGTATATGTTTCCCACAAGTAATGAATGAAGCTGTGGACTCTCCTCATATTAAGAAGGAAATGGAATATGCTTACCAGATAATTTCCTTTCCTTCTGTATGAGGAGAGTCCACGGCCCCCGCCCATTTTTCTTTGTTGGTCGGACCTACATTTTTGTTTATTCTTCTGGCACCCTTTATACCCTGATGTTTCTCCTACTGTTCCTTGTTCCCATGGCATAATGACTGGGGGATGAGGGGAGTGGGGGAGGTATTTAAGACTTTGACTGGGGTGTCTTTGCCTCCTCCTGGTGGCCAGGTTCTGTATTCCCACAAGTAATGAATGAAGCCGTGGACTCTCCTCATACAGAAGGAAAGGTAATTATCTGGTAAGCATAATTTATGTTTTTGATGCACAGAATTTCTTATAGTTTCAAAAAGCAGACTATTATTTCCCTTTCAGGGAGGTTCTGTCAGGACTTGATCCAATTATTGCTGCACTCCAATGGAAAAAGCTGGGCTTCTGGCAAATTTAGTTACTTTTGTCAATCCAAGGCCCAATTAATAAGATCTTCCTCAGATCAGGAGTCTGGCTTAATGGAAATCTTACGTTGCCTGGTCCAAAGCAAAGCAAACCAAGAATTTTACTCCCGCTTCCTAGTCTGCATAAAGGGGCGTCCCCCGCTCCAGACGAGATTCTGGTATGAGGCTGATTGAAACTATTTCTGCATGCTTTGGAGAGGCTATTGCAGGCCCTTGGGTATTTGAAAAAAGCAATTGGTACCCTGAGATATAACTTCCATCCTAACCTGCACAGGGGTAGATTTCTCAAGTTCCTCCGAGATCCCTTGAAGATTTGGCTTGTTTAGCTGATTTAAAATCAAAGGGGTAACTAACCCCTGTTCCACAGAAAGAGGGTATATTTCCGGATCTCAAAACGCTAAACAAATTTCTGGAAGTTCCAGCTTTCAAGATAGACTATTTTGCACTATTCCTCCTTTAGTGCATTTGGGTAAATATATGTCTACCATCTACTTCAAAGATGCTTATTTGCCTTTTCCCTTTCACATTAACCATATAGAGTTCAAAAAGTTTGCCTTCCTATAAAGACATTACCATTCTGTGGCACTTTTTTATTTGGTATTGCCACAGCTCCTAGGGTATTCACCAAGGTGAAGCTGGGAGACTTACTGAAGGCTGTACAAGCTCAAAGCATCTCAGTTGCACCCTGCTTAGAGGACATTCTAGTGTAGGTGCCTTCACATCATCAGCAAGCAGTGGATCCTTTAACTGCTTCCTAGTCATAGTTGGCGCATTAATCTGTTGAAAAGTTCTTTCACACATCAAACTCGAGTGTCCTTTCTTGGTTTGATCATACACTCTGTGTCTATGTGTCTGTCTTTGATGGAATAGAAATTGTCAGTTTCATGGTGGCTTTTTTCAGATGCAGTCTTTTTTTCAAGGTTTCATCCTCTACAGTTGTTTTCTCCTTCGGCAATGTAATGGAGACTATGAGGATCTGTTTAAAAGGATCTTACTGGATCAATAGACAAAGCAGTCCCTGGCTTGGTGGCAGACTCGCCAATCACTTGTCTAAGAGATCTCCTTCCTTTGGCTAGTGTGGATTGTGATCACAACAGAGATCAGCCTACAAATTGGGGGAAGAAATCAGCTGATTTCAGTTAGACATTGTTACAGCAGTAGCATGAATAAATCATTATGGGGTAACTTGGGGTTCCCTTGCTACACAAACCTTATTAAAATGTCCTCTTTGCCCGCATTGGCTGCTCCCTATCAGAAGAGAACTTCTCTCTCAAGGTCTCTTCTTTCATCAGGACATAAAAACTTAGCTTTGACAGCTTGTTAATTAAACTCTTAGAATTCAGGAATTCTTTCAGGTAGGTCTGGAGAAGTGCTTATCAGCCAGTTCGGCGTGCATAAATTCTGTAGAAAAACGAAAGACAAAAAAGAGGGAGCCCAAAGTGTAGTATTGTCACATGAAAGACACACTTATAAATCACTTCACAAAACGTACTTACACTATCCAAAGCACTAATAATTAGTATCAGAAACGCCTTCTGAACCTTTAGGAGACGTTTAGGTGGCTCACCTCCAGGCAAACTTTTCCAGCCTATATCTCTCCAAATATGTTCTGATTTGTGAACTGAAGCCAACAGGAAAATGTAGGGTTAGGGGTATGTTAAAAAGTGAAGATAGCCTGAAGATTTCAGAGAGAGTTTCTGCGTACTCCAAGAAGATACAGACTGTATACCCTAATAGTTCCTGAATAATATTTCACTATATTATGTGTAAAAAAAAAAATGTAAATAAGTACCTTTTCTTTTTTTCTCTTGTATTAGGATTTTACCTGCTCATTACTAATGAATATTTTGCATTTGCAGCTGCAAAAAAGAAGGAAAAGAAATGTAAAGTAAGTGATAAGAAAGATATTACAGTGGCCAAGAGCCCTCCAGATCCTCCTCCAAAAGCACCAACTGCTCCAGCTGCAATTGTACCTCCTCCTGCTCGAGTTCAGACTCCCCCTCCACCATTAAAAAAAATTGAGCCCCCCAGGAAAGCAGTGGAGGAAAAACTAGAAGACAGCCAACCTACACCAACCTGTGAAGCCAAGCATTCCTTAATTCCACGCAAAGCCACTAAGCAACCAGCCCTACAGCCTGCTTTGACTCCTCCTCCTCCCCAGGCCACCTCACCACTACCTGCAAAGAAGGAATTACCAAAATCTGCTCTGAGTGAGACAAAGAAGAAGCAGCCTGTTACGTTCACAGAGACTGGTAAGAACCCAACTCCCCTTTAGAATATTGCTGTATATTATTGGACAACAGAAGATTATAAGCAGGATATTTTCCAGCAGTTGTAGCAGTAGCAACAAGTCGAGTTTACAGTAGGTTTTGGCTCAGAAAAAGGGTTGTGTTGGTGATTTATACTAAAAAGGTTATTTTCATCTTAATATGAGGAGACTCCATGGCTTCATTCCTTACTTGTGGGAAATACAGAACCTGACCACCAGGAGGAGGCAAAGACATCCCAGCCAAAGGCTTAAATACCTCCTCCACTCCCCTCAACCCCCAGTCATTCTTTGCCTTTCGTCACAGGGGGATGGCAGAGAAGTGTCGGAAGATTCGGAGTAGTCTCTTATGGAGGGTAGTACTCTTCGGTATGGGACTGGAGTTTAAAGTAGTCTTGATAGCCTCTCAGTGAGAGCATTGACGAATGTTAGGGTCTGGAGATGCAGGGAAAGTCTTTCTACGAAACCATCCAGACTCGTATTAACAGCTCCTAAGCAATCAGTGTTGACGAGTTTCATTGCCTGCTTCTATCACTCAAATCCATGTCAGGAGCGATGCTACAAGACTGTCAAACTTGAGAGGCCGTGTGTCTGTTCCACGGCGGTGATTCCAGTAAGATAGTTTCATTTTATCTCATACGATAAAGTAAGAAGACAGGGTCACAGTGTTTCTAATTTATCTGTATGAAATCAAGGGTCAATATTTCCGGAAGGAGGTTATTGAACAGAGGGGATTTATGCATAACTTGTTTTATTATGTTTTATGCTGCGACATGTGTGAGATGAGGCTCAGGCAGATGTGGAACATTTAGGTTTTACTTTCGATTTTGGATAACTGTGTGGCCTGTTATTTTTGGCGCATTTCTCTCCTGGAGCATGGGCGGTCCTGCATGGCACACCATGTGACCCGGTGTAGTCTCATTGACTTCCTCTTTCCTGACCATGAGGTTTACAGGAAAAAAAGCAGTTTCTCTGTGGGGCCTGGGTCATAGGAGGTGGCGAGTGCTCCGGCCATTGGGGGTAAAAAGGTGCCATTTATTTTGTTCTATTGTCCATCTTAAAAGCGCAAGCTATGTAGGACTCTGATGCGTTAGAGGGTACTCCCTGTTTACCTAAATCTAATACCTGCTTTTATTGTGAGGAGGCTACGGTATACCCGCCTGCTCAATTATGTTCCACATGCCTCGATAAGGTAGTTATATCTAAAAAGACAACCACTGAGCCGTCCACCTCTGAGAGGTCTCCGTCCCGTGAGGTGCATTCCCTGCAATCATCTCCTACTACACATGCAGCCTCCCATTGCACTGCTAATCCTTTTTCGGGAGGGGCCCTCTTACTGCTAGACTTTTCTGAACAGTTAGAAACAGCAGTGTCTGCGGCCTTCAGTGCTTTACCTCGCCCTGCTAAGCGCAAGCAAAAGGTCAAATATTGCTATCCTTCCCAGGGGTCATCTACCAATTTGTTGGATTTATCTGATACTAGATTATCCGCTGATGAAGACACCTTGGATAGTTCAGAGGTGGCTCTTTCTGGGTCGGAATGTGCTGCCTCTAAACCTCCGGCTGCGGCGGAAACAGACTTTATATTTTTATTATTGAGCACTTGCGCTTTCTGTTGGCTACGTTAGAGGTTCTGGAACCTTAATGTCATGTTCCGGTGTACATGCGCTCAGGACACAAATCCTCGGGGCAGTGGTAGGAATTTGGGGACACCGACCCCTGACCCGGGGAAGAGTATGCTGGACGTGGATAGATGATATTCTGTGATTCATAGTTGCAAGAAGTTATTGTAGAATTCATGGAGAGTGCAACATATGTATACAATATATTCTGGCTTCACTGTGACTTAAAGTTAGTTAATAGGAGTAGCTGCAGGATTCATGAGAGAAAAATATAGCAATATAGGATGTTCAGGCTTTAGAGTAAGCTGGTAGAAGATTGACTCATAGATCCAAACTAAGATGTGTTGCAGTTTCACAGTACATAATATTATAGAGCTGAATGTTAGTAATAAGCAGAGCAGCACAGGTGATAGTATTTCATGCCTTAAACTTGCAACTTGTCTGTTTGTGCATATATTGGAGAATCACATGAAAGCTTTTTAACTGAACACATAGATGCAGAGTTCTGAATATATTAACATATTTGGATGAGGATATTTCAGCTATGACAACTTGTAGCAGAGAATAGTTATAAAGTTCTGAGTAAGATGCTGTTGTAGTAATTAGAGAGTGATTATAACCAAATGCATACTTGTAATTTAGAATAAAGTTCAGTATTTGTTAAGTAGCAGTGTCCAGGAAACAAAATGGAATTATATGAATACTTGCGATTAGATGATTTTAAGCATAGCTAAAAGGGAAGGCTGTAGCTTGAATATGCCGGTAAAATCCATGCAGTAACAGTCACAGACCTCTGTTGTTCTGGAACACAGCTTTAAAGCTAATGCAATGCACATTAGGCCAAAGAAGACTTAAAAAGAGGCTGAGAGAATCGGTCGCATGAATGATAAATTAGGCAGGTAAGTTGAATGCAGATACTGCCCAAACCAGCATGATTGTCAGTAGCAGGGAAGGCAGTCTTAAAGGGACAGTGATATCAAGCAGGTATATGTTACAGAAGCAATCCAAATGGAGAGAGAAGAACAATGATATGGAGAGCGGTAGTAGCTGCATGGAGTCCAATCCGAAATCAAGAAAGGAGGGTTGAAGATCTCTTGAAAAAGCAAAATGACAATGTAAAGGCCATGGATTTCAGGTATTAAAAGATCTTGAAAATGATGACAGCAAAACTTGAAGTCATCTTTCTTGTAGTCATTGTGAGAATGTTTGAACATAGCATACAATGAGCTTCCAACCACGGAATCATCCTGAGGGTTGATAGGCGAATGTACTTCATGACAGATGACTATGTACATAGCCAATGAAAAGGCACCCAGTCCTAGACATACGAATAGGCTTTCCTCACCTTCGGAAATAGAGATGCTGCATTCTGGATTGTTAACCAGATTATCCACCTTTGGATCAGAGATTTGAGTACCCCAGAATTAACCTCTTGGCAGAGGATTAGATATACTCCAAAAGAAAAAGCTATAGCCACTTCTAACCCAATAGCAGGGCTTTCTTCAAAGTAGGAGTGTAGAGTGCAAGATTTGACCAGTTCTTGCCATCTTCTGGTTCAATATCAAATGTGTCCTTACTGGATTCAGAATCAAGAGTGTCCTCACTAGGATCAGGTATATGAATGCCCACACCAGGGCAAGGTTCAGGAATACCCACATCTAGACAAGGTTCAGGAATATCCTCAGTAGGATCAGGTAAAGGTATCTGAACCCACTTTAGAGCCAGGAACCATACTCTCTTCTGAGCAGAGGGCAAGGCTTTCTTCAGGGTTCACAAACTTACGGCTAGATTTAGAGTTCTGCGGCCAAAGGGGTGCGTTAGCTACGCATGCTTTTTTCCCCCCGCACCTTTTAAATACCGCTGGTATTTAGAGTTCACAGAATGGCTGCGTTAGGCTCCAAAAAAGGAGCGTAGAGCATAATTTAACGCCACTGCAACTCTCGATACCAGCGGTGCTTACGGACGCGGCCAGCTTCAAAAACGTGCTCGTGCACGATTCCCCCATAGAAAACAATGGGGCTGTTTGAGCTGAAAAAAAAACCTGCAAAAAAGCAGCGTTCAGGTCCTAACGCAGCCCCATTGTTTGCTATGCGGAAACACTTCCTAAGTCTGCACCTAACACCCTAACATGAACTCCGAGTCTAAACACCCCTAACCTTACACTTATTAACCCCTAATCCGCCGCCCCCGCTATCGCTGACCCCTGCATATTATTATTAACCCCTAATCTGCCGCTCCGTACACCACGGCAAGCTACATTATAGCTATGTACCCCTAATCTGCTGCCCCTAACACCGCCGACCCCTATATTATATTTATTAACCCCTAATCTACCCACCTCAACGTCGCCTCCACCTGCCTACACTTATTAACCCCTAATCTGCCGAGCGGACCGCACCGCTACTATAATAAAGTAATTAACCCCTAATCCGCCTCACTCCCGCCTCAATAACCCTATAATAAATAGTGTTAACCCCTAATCTGCCCTCCCTAACATCGCCGACACCTAACAAGTATTAACCTCTAATCTGCCGATCGGAGCTCACCGCTACTCTAATAAATTTTTGAACCCCTAAAGCTAATTCTAACCCTAACACCCCCCTAAATTAAATATAATTTTATTCTAACGAAATAAATTAACTCTTTATTAAATAAATTAATCCTTATTAAAGCTAAATACTTACCTGTAAAATAAACCCTAATATAGCTACAATATAAATTATAATTATATTGTAGCTATTTTAGGATTAATATTTATTTTACAGGCAACTTTGTATTTATTTTAACCAGGTACAATAGCTATTAAATAGTTAAGAACTATTTAATAGTTACCTAGTTAAAATAATTACAAAATTACCTGTAAAATAAATCCTAACCTAAGTTACAATTAAACCTAACACTACACTATCAATAAATAAATTAAATAAACTACCTACAATTATCTACAATTAAACCTAACACTACACTATCAATAAATTAATTAAATACAATACCTACAAATAAATACAATTAAATAAACTAACTAAAGTACAAAAAAATAAAAAAGAACTAAGTTACAAAAAATAAAAAAATATTTACAAACATTAGAAAAATATTACAACAATTTTAAACTAATTACACCTACTCTAAGCCCCCTAATAAAATAACAAAGCCCCCCAAAATAAAAAAATGCCCTACCCTATTCTAAAATTAAAATAGAAAAGCTCTTTTACCTTACCAGCCCTGAAAAGGGCCCTTTGCGGGGCATGCCCCAAATAATTCAGCTCTTTTGCCTGTAAAAAAAAAACCATACAATACCCCCCCCCCAACATTACAACCCACCACCCACATACCCCTAATCTAACCCAAACCCCCCTTAAATAAACCTAACACTAAGCCCCTGAAGATCTCCCTACCTTGTCTTCACCACACCGGGTCCCGATCTGTCCAGAAGAGCCTCCGATGTCTTGATCCAAGCCCAAGCGGGGGGCTGAAGAGTGACGTCCATCCTCGGGCTGAAGTCTGGATCCAAGCGGCGGCTGAAGAAATCCATCATCGGGCTGAAGTCTTGATCCAATCGAGCGCTGAAGAAGTCCATAATCGGGATGAAGTCTTCTATGAAGCAGCATCTTCAATCTTCTTTCTTCCGGAGCCATCATCTTCCAGCCGACGCGGAACATCCTCTTCTACCGACGCCTACTCGCCGAATGACGGTTCCTTTAAATGACGTCATCCAAGATGGCGTCCGTCGAATTCCGATTGGCTGATAGGATTCTATCAGCCAATCGGAATTAAGTTAGGAAAATTCTGATTGGCTGATGGAATCAGCCAATCAGATTGAGCTCACATTCTATTGGCTGATCGGAACAGCCAATAGAATGCAAGCTCAATCTGATTGGCTGATCGGATCAGCCAATCGGATTGAACTTGAATCTGATTGGCTGATTCCATCAGCCAATCAGAATATTCCTACCTTAATTCCAATTGGCTGATAGAATCCTATCAGCCAATCGGAATTCGACGGACGCCATCTTGGATGACGTCATTTAAAGGAACCGTCATATGGCGAGTAGGCGTCGCTTGAAGAGGTTGGATCCGCGTCGGCTGGGAAGAAGATGGCTCCGCTCCGCTCCGGAAGAAAGAAGATTGAAGATGCCGCTTGATAGAAGACTTCATCCCGATGATGGACTTCCGACTTCAGCCCGATGATGGAGTTCTTCAGCCGCCGCTTGGATCAAGACTTCGGACCCTCTTCTGGACCGATCGCTGAACCCGGTGAGGTGCAGACAAGGTAGGGAGATCTTCAGGGGCTTAGTGTTAGGTTTATTTAAGGGGGGTTTGGGTTAGATTAGGGGTATGTGGGTGGTGGGTTGTAATGTTGGGGGGGGGGTATTTTTTTTTTTTTTACAGGCAAAAGAGCTGAATTCTTTGGGGCATTCCCCCGCAAAGGGCCCTTTTCAGGGCTGGTAAGGTAAAAGAGCTTTGAACTTTTTTAATTTAGAATAGGGTAGGGCATTTTTTTTATTTTGGGGGGCTTTGTTATTTTATTAGGGGGCTTAGAGTAGGTGTAATTAGTTTAAAATTGCTGTAATATTTTTCTAATGTTTGTAAATATTTTTTTATTTTTTGTAACTTAGTTCTTTTTTATTTTTTGTACTTTAGTTCGTTTATTTAATTGTATTTATTTGTAGGTATTGTATTTAATTAATTTATTGATAGTGTAGTGTTAGGTTTAATTGTAGATAATTGTAGGTATTTTATTTAATTAATTTATTGATAGTGTAGTGTTAGGTTTAATTGTAGATAATTGTAGGTATTTTATTTAATTTATTTATTGCTAGTGTAGTGTTAGGTTTAATTGTAACTTAGGTTAGGATTTATTTTACAGGTAATTTTGTAATTATTTTAACTAGGTAACTATTAAATAGTTATGAACTATTTAATAGCTATTGTACCTGGTTAAAATAATTACAAAGTTGCCTGTAAAATAAATATTAATCCTAAAATAGTTACAATATAATTATAATTTATATTGTAGCTATATTAGGGTTTATTTTACAGGTAAGTATTTAGTTTTAAATAGGATTAATTTATTTAATAATAGTTAATTTATTTCGTTAGATAAAAATTATATTTAACTTAGGGGGGTGTTAGTGTTAGGGTTAGACTTAGCTTTAGGGGTTAAAAAATATATTAGAATAGCGGTGAGCTCCGGTCGGCAGATTAGGGGTTAATGTTTGAAGTTAGGTGTCGGCGATGTTAGGGAGGGCAGATTAGGGGTTAATACTATTTATTATAGGGTTATTGAGGCGGGAGTGAGACGGATTAGGGGTTAATACATTTATTATAGTAGCGGTGCGGTTCGGTCGGCAGATTAGGGGTTAATAAGTGTAGGTAAGGTAGCGGCGACGTTGGGGGGAGCAGATTAGGGGTTAATAAATATTATGTAGGTGTCGGCGATGTTAGGGGCAGCAGATTAGGGGTACATAGGGATAATGTAGCTGGCGGCGGTGTACGGAGCGGCAGATTATGGGTTAAAAAAATTAATCGAGTGGCGGCGGTGTGTGGGGGGGCCTCGGTTTAGGGGTACATAGGTAGTTTATGGGTGTTAGTGTACTTTAGAGCACAGTAGTTAAGAGCTTTATGAACCGGCGTTAGCCCAGAAAGCTCTTAACTACTGTTTTTTTTCTGCGGCTGGAGTTTTGTCGTTAGATTTCTAACGCTCACTTCAGCCACGACTCTAAATACCGGCGTTAGAAAGATCCCATTGAAAAGATAGGATACGCAAATGGCGTAGGGGGATCTGCGGTATGGAAAAGTCGCGGCTGCAAAGTGAGCGTTAGACCCTTTCCTGACTGACTCCAAATACCAGTGGGCGGTAAAAACCATCGTTAGGAGCCTCTAACGGTGGTTTTGACGGCTACCGCCCAACTCTAAATCTAGCCGTAAGAATTTACAAGACCCACTTTAGAGCCAAGAACCATACTCGCTTCTGAGCAGAGGGCATGGCTATCTTCAGGATCAAGTATTATTACACCCATTTCTGGGTTAAACAAAGGAATACCCATACCAGGGTCAAAAACAGGAGAGTCCACCTTAATTTCAGGTTTAGTAGTATCATCATGGAGAACAGGGACAGGAATGGCTACTGGGGAATCTTGTTGAAAGACTTTAGTACAAGTTTCAGGGTTAAGAACGTGCACTTGGGAACTAGGTTCAATGATATCCTCACAGGGTTCAGTATCAGGAATTCCTGTACAAGAAACAAATGTAGTAGAAAATGTAGGTTGATGCGAAGTATCTCCCAACGAAAACATTTTCTTAGATGCAGTAACAGAAGAATTTTGAGAAGGTGGAGTGTACTGAAATATGCCACTGTCAGGTAGATGCGGAGGAATTGTGATACAAGATTCTGACTGAGAGGTTTTCTGGGGTTCAGCAGGCATACTTATTTGAGTTTGAATTTCAGAGCTAAATTCTCCAGGGACTACCTCTGGAAAACTGAAAGGTTGTATAACTGGAACAAAATTATTTTTTGCTTCTAGCACAGGGTTTACAGACATTGAGGCAGCATGAGAGAGATGTAAGGAATCAGTAGTTGAAAGCAGTGTTTGTAATTGCAGAGTTTGAGAAGATAAACCATTAAGTGCTTCAAAAACAGACTGATGGCGACTAGAGACAACATCCAGCTTGGTGTGGAGAGTATCATGAGGCAAGAGAGGATCTGGCACAACAGAAACTGAAACAGGAGATTCAGGCTGAGTTTCCTCTTTACACTTGTGATTTTCTGTAGGCAGAAAGATTTTCTTTTTCTTTTTTTTATAGAGAGCTTAGATAACTGATATTTCTTCCCAATAAGAGGCTTCTTAGGATGGTGCCACTGTAGTCTGGTGTACCTTATATCAGTTTGAGAACAGAAATCCTCTTCATCACTGGAGGCATAATTCTGAAGTAATAAATCAGCATAGTACTTGTGGGGACGATTTCTCCAAACAGTAGTCTGTAAACCAGATGTCTCTTCTTCCAGCTCTGAATCTGTCCAATCTACAGAATCCCTGGGAATATCAGAAATAGGATGAACAGTATTTCCATGAGAGGTTTCATGATGGGAGCTGTCTGCAGCATCTATATTGTAAATATAGCTTCCAAGGATGTCATTATAGCCAATAGGTTGAGGTTTTTGTCTGAGTTTGTGGCGAATTAAAGTTGCGCTCATACCAGTCTAATGCCAGTTCAGCTGGATCTGTGAAGTCATCCTCCTCGTTGACATTTTCAGACTCAGAGTCAGTATCACCAGGATGGGAATCACAAACAGGAGGGGTAGAAGGTTTTCTGGAACAGTAGTCCTGTCTCTTTAAATCTTTAAATATCTGATTTTTTTTCTGCTGAATCTATGAATACATCCTCTTCAGTTACATAGTCAGACTCAGAATCAGTTTCACCAAAATAGAAATTCACGAACATGAGTAGATGAAAGTGGTTCTGTCTCTTTAAATCTTTAAAGATCTGAATTTTTTTCTGCTGAATCTATGGATACATTCTCTTCATTTTCATAGTCAGATTCAGAATCAGTTTCACCAAAATGGAAATCGTGAACATGAGGAATAGATGAAATTCTAGAAAAGTGGTTCTGTCTCTTTAAATCTTTAAATATCTGATTTTTTTCTGCTGAATCTATGGTTACATTCGCTACATTTTCATAGTCAGAATCAGTTTCACCAAAATAGTAACCACAGACATGAGTAGAGGATACTCTAGAATGGGAGTACTGTGTCTTTAAATTTTTAAAAGTATGAAAATCTTCTGTTTTTCCTTTAGGGATAGCTTGGGTCTGAGATAGGTTGTAATTTTTTATTTTTCTTAGTGGGTCAATGCATCCACTACAACTGCGGAAACCTTTTTTAGGCATTAGCTTTCTGTCATGTTGCCGGGGGAACATGCGCTCAGGACACAGACCCTCGGGGCAGTGGTAGGGATTTGGAGACACCGACCCCTGACCCGGGAAGAGTATCCTGGACGTGGATAGATGATATTCTGTGATTCATAGTTGCAAGAAGTTATTGTAGAATTCATGGAGAGTGCAACATATGTATACAATATATTCTCTGCTTCACTGTGACTTACAGTTAGTTAATAGGAGTAGCTGAAGGATTCATGAGAGAAAAATATAGCAATGTAGGATGTTCAGGCTTTAGAGTAAACTGGTAGAAGATTGACTCATAGATGCAAACTAAGATTGGTTGCAGGTTCACAGTACATAATATTATAGAGCTGAATGTCAGTAATAAGCAGAGCAGCACAGGTGATAGACAAGTTGCAAGTTTAAGGCATGAAATACTGTTTGTGCATATATTGGAGAATCACATGAAAGCTTTTTAACTGAACACATAGATGCAGAGTTCTGAATATATTAACATATTTGGATGAGGATATTTCAGCTATGACAACTTGTAGCAGAGAATAGTTATAAAGTTCTGAGTAAGATGCTGTTGTAGTAATTAGAGAGTGATTATAACCAAATGCATACTTGTAATTTAGAATAAAGTTCAGTATTTGTTAAGTAGCAGTGTCCAGGAAACAAAATGGAATTATATGAATACTTGCGATTAGATGATTTTAAGCATAGCTTAAAGGAAAGGCTGTAGCGTGAATATGCCGGTAAAATCCATGCAGTAACAGTCACAGACCTCTGTTGTTCTGGAACAGAACTTTAAAGCTAATGCAATGCACATTAGGCCAGAGAAGACTTAAAAAGAGGCTGAGGGAATCGGTGCATGAATGGTAATTTAGGCAGGTAAGTTGAATACAGATACTGCCCAAACCAGCATGATTGTCAGAAACAGGAAAGGCAGTCTTAAAGGGACAGTGATATCAAGCAGGCATATGTTACACTTAATTACCCGAGGAGCCTAGTATTCCTAAACATAGAATATAAAATACCCAAACTGAGTATAAAATAGGGGCGCTATCACAAAGATTACACTGTATATAACCAACAGAGGTATCACAAAATAAGTGTATAAATTTTGAGTAAATATGTACACAAAGATGATTCGCCACAAAGTTGTATAAGGGCTATATCAGTGTCAGAGATAAAAGTCTATTATAATATAATATAATAATATAGATAATTTATATATAGTAAATACAAAGTCCCAATGAACCAATTAGTCCAATGAGTATCCAAGGTGCAGGCTTAAAACAATGTTGGGCAGCTCTCCTCGAGGTATAAGGCCATCCACATCAAGAAAATTCTATAAAGAAACAGAGAAGGCGCCACATAGCATAATTCTGTTAAATCAGCTAATAAATTGTAACTCTGATGCACTCACGTTTAGCAAAGCACCAATATGTGATGCAAGCCGGAACCTCAGAGTTGTCCGGTAAAACTCTCCTCTCAGGCTAGGTCTTTCCCATCGCCAATAGATAGTCACAGGATAGCAGTGCTGATTAGGAGTCAGCTGTATTTTCAACTCCAGCAGTTGCAAGTAAGAACCAGGCAGGGATATCCAAAAGAGGCAATTTAGCAAGCTGTATGAATAAAAGTGTTAATTTTAACACATTAAAAACACAGCAACGCGTTTCTCAGTATCCAGTACTGTTTCCTCAGGATATCCCTGCCTGGTTCTTACTTGCAACTGCTGGAGTTGAAAATACAGCTGACTCCTAATCAGCACTGCTATCCTGTGACTACCTATTGGCGTTAGGGGAGACCTAGCCTGAGAGGAGAGTTTTACCGGACAACTCTGAGGTTCCGGCTTGCCCAGCTTGCATCACATCTTGGTGCTTTGCTAAACGTGAGTGCATCAGAGTTATAATTTATTAGCTGATTTATCTCACAGAATTATGCTATGTGGCGCCTTCTCTGTTTCTTTATAGAATATTCCTAAACTTGACAAGGTTTATGAGGACAGGGTGGTGCCACAGACTTTCCCGGTTCCTGTAAAGATGGCAAATATTATTAAGAATGAATGGGAGAGACTTGGATCTTATTTTTCCCCTTCTTCTTCTTTTAAGAAATTGTTCCCCGTTCCAGACTCTCAATTAGAGTTGTGGGGGTCTGTCCCTAAGGTGGATGGAGCTATCTCCACGCTTGAGGATAGTTTGTTGTTTAAGGAGTCCATGGATATGAAGCTAGAAACTCTATTAAGAAAAATGTTTCAGCACACGGGGTACTTGTTTAAACCTGCAGCGGTGGTTCCTGCAACTCTCTATCGGAGATGATCGAGGTGAAAGCTCCCCTTGACGAGATCCAGGAAAGAAATAAGGCCTTGAGGGTAGCTAATTATTTTATCTGTGATGCAAACATGCAGATTATTCGCCTGAATGCCAAGACATCAGGTTTTTCTGTTCTAGCCCGTAGGGCTCTCTGGCTGAAGTCTTGGTCTGCGGACATGACTTCAAAATCTAGATTGCTTTCCATTCCATTTAAGGGGAAGATTCTTTTCAGTCCAGGCCTGGACTCTATCATATCCATGGTCACTGGGGGCAAGGGTGCCTTTGTACCGCAGGATAAGAAGAATAAACCTAAAGGACAAGGTCCTAATTTTCGTCCCTTTCGTTTGGATAAATCCCAATGCCAACAGCCCTCCGCGAAGCCTAATCAGTCCAAGTAAACTTGGAAACCATCTCAATCTTGGAATAAATCAAAGCAGAACAAGAATCCCGCCGAAACAAAGTCGGCATGAAGGGGCGGCCCCCAATCCGGCATTCGTGTTGGGGGCAGACTATCTCTCTTTGTGGAGGCTTGGTTGGGGGACATGCAAGACCCTTGGGTTCTAGTGGTCATCGCTCAGGGTTACAGGATAGGTTTCAAATCTCATCCACCCAGGGGCTCATGGTGTCCAGCATAGATATCATTCCATTCGCCAGGTTCCATCTCAGACCTTCTCAGCTGTGCATGCTGAGGCATTGGAATGGCGACCATTCGGATCTGTCTCAACAGATTTCTCTGGACAACCGGTCGAGAAAATTGCTCTCTTGTTGGCTCTGTCCAGATCGCCTGTCCCAAGGGACATCCTTCTTGAGACCATCTTGGGCGATTGTGACTTCGGACGCAAGTCTCTCAGGATGGGCAGCCGTTTGGGCCGGTGGACTCGAGAGGAATATCTTCTGCCGATCAATATTTTGGAACTTCGAGCGATCTTCAACGCTCTGAAGGCTTGGCCTCTTCTGGGTTCGTCTGTTTATCAGATTCCAATCGGACAACATTACCTCGGTGGCTTACATCAACCATCCGGGGGGAACGAGGAGCTCCCTAGCAATAAGGGAAGTGTCTCGTATTCTGGAATGGGCGAAGGCCCACAACTGCTCGCTGTCAGCGATCAACATTCCGGGTGTGGACAACTGGGATGCGGATTTCCTCAGCAGACAATCCTTTCATCCGGGGGAATGGTCTCTCCATCCTGAGGTGTTTGTGGAGATTTGCAGCAGATGGGGGACGCCGGAGATAGATCTCATGGGGTCCTGACTCAATTCCAAGCTACCCAGATACGGGTCGCGGTCCAGTGATCTACAGGCAGAGGTGATAGATGCATTAGCAGTGCCTTGGAGGTTCAGTCCAGTTTACGTTTTTCCACCGTTACCACTTCTACCAAGCAGGAGCAAGCTTCAGCAATTCTAATTGCTCCATCGTGGCCGCTAAAAATGGGGTTTGCAGGCCTGGTGGGGATGTCCTCATCTCCTCCATGGAGGTTACCTTGTCGCAGGGATCTGCTGGAACAGGGTCCTTTTGTTCATCAGAATCTAGATTCTCTGAGGCTGACTGCGTGGAGATGGAAAGCTTAGTCCTAACCATGAGAGGTTTTTCTGAGAGAGTGATGGATACTCTCATTCAAGCTAGAAAGCCGGTCACTCTTCGCATCAGGTGTGGAGGACCTACTTATTCTGGTGTGAAGAGCGTGGATTCCCCTGGCTTAAGGTCAGGGTGTCTAGGATTCTTTCCTTTCTCCAAGATGGTTTGGAGAAGGGACTTGCCGCTAGTTCCTTAAAGGGACAGATTTCGTCTCTATCACTGTTATTACTCAAGAGGCTCGCTGAGCTTTCTGATATACAGTCTTTTGTTCAGGCTCTGTCTAGAATCAGGCCTGTGTTTAGACATTCCGCTCCTCCTTGGAGTTTAAATCTGGTTCTTAAAGGGACACAACCCAATTTTTTTCTTTTGTGATTCAGATAGAGCATGCAATTTTAAGCAACTTTCTAATTTACTCCTATTATAAATTTTTCTTCGTTCACTTGCTATCTTTATTTGAAAAGAAAGCATCTAAGCTTCTTTTTTGGTTCAAAACTCTGGACAGCACTTTTTTATTGGTGGATGAATTCATCCACCAATCAGCAAGAATAACCCAGGTTATTCACCAAAAATGGACCGGCATCTAAACTTAAATTCTTGCATTTCAAATAAAGATACCAAGAGAATGAAGAAAATTTGATAATAGGAGTAAATTAGAAAGTTGCTTAAAATTGCATGCTCTATCTGAATCATGAAAGAAAAAAATTTGGGTTCAGTGTCCCTGAACCCAAAAAGGTTTTGCAGAGGGCTCAGTTTGAGCCCATACAATCAGTTAATTAAATTACTGTCTTGGAAGGTTCTTTTTCTACTGGCTATTGCTTCGGCACGCAGAGTCTCTGAGATGGCGGCCTTGCAATGTGAGCCTCATTACCTAGTTTTTCATGCTGATAAGGCTGTTCTGCGCACTGGGTTGGGGTTTCTCCCTAAGGTTGTGTCTGATTATAATCTGGATGTGGTTCAGGCTTTGAAATTCTATCTTCAGGCCACGAAGGATTTTAGACAGACTTTGTTATTGTTTGTTGTCTATTCTGGGAAGCGCAGAGGGCAGAAGGCTTCTTCCACTTCCCTATCTTTTAGGTTGAGGAGCATTATTCGCTTAGCATATAAAACAGCGGGACATCAGCCTCCTCAGAGGATTACGGCTCATTCAACTAGAGCTGTGACTTCATCTTGGGCCTTCAAGAATGAGGCCTCTATGGAGCAGATTTGTAGGGTGGCTACCTGGTCCTCCTTACATACTTTTCAAAGTTTTACAAACTTGACGTTTTTGCTTCGGCTGAAGCAGCTTTTGGGAGAAAGGTTTTGCAGGCTGTGTTGCCCTCAGAATAGGGTCCGCCTCTGTTTTACCCTCCCGGTTTCATTCAGTGTCCTCTAGAGCTTGGGTATATGCTTCCCACAAGTAAGGAATTAAGCCGTGGACTCTCAAATTTTTTGTTCTTCTGGCACCATTTATACCCTGATATTTCTCCTACTGTTCCTTGTTCCCTCTGCAGAATGTAAGCCTTTGGCTTGGGTGTCTTTGCCTCCTCCTGGTGGCCAGTTTCTGTATTTCCCTCAAGTAAGGAATGAAGCCGTGGACTCTCCTCATACAGATGGAAAAGAAATTATCAGGTAAGCATAATTTATGTTTTCTATGAAGGAGGCTTTAAATCATTGTTGAGGAAACATGGTAAATATGATAAATGTACATTTTCACATAATGTTGAATAATTTCCATTAGATCCACGTACAACAGAAATGAGCCATTTGTGGAGAATATTAACATTCTATAAGTTACATATTTAAGCAAGAGCCTTATATATTTTTAAACCATGGGACAGTTTGTATCTTTATTTAATAGAGTTGAAAATAAATTTTGATTTGTCTAGTAAACCTGATATTTATAATAAGAAAATCAGTGCTAATCATGATATCAGCGCTTTGTCGTATAGAGATTTTTTAAATTTTGCTCCTGCTTCGCATGCATAAACCACAATGCAGGTTCACACTATATCCATATGGACAGGGTTAAGATTTGTTAGCATGGTCCCTTTTGTTGTGGAGGACAGGAAACTCCGTAAAAAAATATTCCATGCAGCTTCTAACTTTCATTTAATGGCTTTAACAGATAATAGCAATAAATGATGTGTGCAATTAACAATCAAACACCTAAAGGGACAATTAATACTCTGAGATTATTTTATAAAGTATTTTTCCCCTCTTTTGCCTGTAAGTTTAAATAAATTCTGAGAACTGACACTACACACATTACAATCTTAAAGGGACAGTCTACACCAGAATTCTTATTGTTCAAAATGATAGATAATCCCTTTATTGCCCATTCCATAGTTTTGCATAACCAACACCGTTATATAAATACACTTTTTTACCTCTGTGATTACCTTGTATCTATGCCTCTGCAAACTGCCCCCTTTTTTCAGTTCTTTTGACAGACATCCATTTTAGCCAATCAGAGCTGGCTCACTTGAACTCCACGTGCTTGAGCACAGTGTTATCTATATGACACACATGAACTTACACACACCAGTGGTGAAAAACTATCAAAATGCCCTGAGAGAAGAGGCGGCCTTCAAGGGCTTAGACATTTGCATATGAACCTCCTAGGTTTAGCTTTCAACTAAGAATACCAAGAGAACAAGGCAAAATTGGTGCTAAAAGTAAATTGGAAAGTTGTTTAAAATTACATTCTCTATCTGAGGCATGAAAGTGTATTTTGGACTAGACTGTCCCTTTAACCCTGTACCATATCTGTCCCTAATTGGCTTCAATGGTGATAATATATGAAATGCAAAACAATGAAGAGTTAACATAATGACTGTGGTAATGGTTAGCAGCTTTTATTCCAGTAAAAAGTCTGGATTTGTTCCTCCAAATAAAGCATGTGGCGGGTGTCTTGGTTGTTGAAAAATAAATGCAGCAAAAGAGGTGATAATGCATTCCAAACATTTTCAAGCTCATCCAGTATGTTTATTGCACAACAATGTGTTTACTCTCCCTTTAAGGGGACATTAAACTTAACAAATGTATATTGTGCACTATTTAAACAAGGTGGTGATTATTTTTTTATTTTTAATTAAACATTTTAAGTTAAAGCTGTTTATTTTGATATTTAAACTGACAAGAAGTTAACAAGTGGGATGAGATCTCAATAACTCATAAGAAACACTTCCAAAGCTTTATTGGAAGAAAGGACACGTCCAACATGCACTTATGAATACAAAATGTACTTACTAGAAAGCAATGAGATCTAAATCACTGAGTAGTTTTCTATCACAATAAGAACTACATTTGCACAATATTATGTTACATGACTGCAGTATTTCTTGATGTTTTATAGGTGATTTTTTGATATACTCAACAATAAATGTGAACTTTTAGGATCCAGTATCTCCAGTCCATAAATGCTTAACCGTGTATAACAATTGGCTAGCAATATTAAAAAGCTGACAAGAAAATATCACCTGAACATCTCTATGTAAGAAGGGAAGATATTTTACCTCAAAATGTCTTCAGCTTACAAGAGTAAGTGCTCTGTGTACAGTTATACTTCAGCTGCAAGTTGGAAAATAAATACCCGATCATCATTGCTGAGGTCAGCCTTTGCTTTGCTGTGATCTCATGAGATTTCACTAAAATCTCGTGATATTTTACAGTTAACTTCCTTAATTTGAATAGGAAAATAATGCATGCACATGCCATATGCACACTCATTTGCAAGTCCTGGGCCTAGCATCCCGATTGGCTGCTCAGTCTCTTTACAGAGGTGTTTGAATACTTAGGAAATTATGAGGTAAAATATCATCCTTTTTTACATAGAGATGTACAGGCGATATTTTCTAGTCAGCTTTTTACAGCTATGCTGCATCACTTTCAGGTGCTTCAACATTTGAGTATCATGTCCCTTTAACTAACATTACTTTGTCTAGGAACCTTATCTCAAATTCAGAAAAGCAGTTCACCATTATTGTGAATAATCATTTCATGAAGAATCAATGCAGAGAACCCTTTGTATCTGCTAATACTTCAGCTTTGAGAACCTGTTTTTGTATCTGCGAATGCTTCAGCCTGGAGAATAGTTTTGGAAGCTAGAGTTATAGCCCTATTCTACCCTATTTGTGGTATATTTGTGGTATATTAGTTTAATGTTTGGTGTTGATAAAATGTGAGACAATACTGATAAGTCTCTCCACATTTGGCTGATAGGATATGGTGTGAGGTCCCAACTAGGTCTGGTACTTTTATTTATGCAAACCTCAATTGTCATATCAGGAAATTTCTCTGTTCTAGATAGTTTCCTCTATACTCTAGCTTGGTGAGAAATTAGGGACGCATGATCAGAAACAATATTCTGAAATGGTTCTGTAGCCCATTAGTGATGGATTACTGTTGTGTGCATTCACTTGAATGTAATGAAAGTGATTTGTTAGTAAGTAAAAAGCTTGCTTTGAGATGATACTGTATCAGTACAAACTGACAACTAAAGTCCTTCAACCATGATTGGGGGTATGGTTTATGTAAAATGATCTACACAGTAATAGCTCCTGTCTGCATATAAATCCTAATGTATATACTGCTAGTAGAAAAGATAATTTAAAACATTTTTTTGTATCATGTGTCCTCAATATGCATACATTAGAGGTGACTGTACAGTTAAAGGGATGCTAAACCCAAATTTTGTCTTTCATGATTAAGATATAACATGCAATTTTAAGCAACTTTTTTTATTTACTCCTATTATCAATTTTTCTTATTTCTCTTGCTATCTTTATTTGAAAGAGAATGTAAGATTAGTAGCCGACCCATTTTTGGCTTAGCACCTGGGTAGCGCTTGCTGATTGGTGACTACATTTTACCACCAATCAGCAAGTGCTACCCAGGTGCTAAACAAAAAATGGGCCGGCTCTTAAGCTTACATTTCTGCTTTTTCAATGAAATATAGTAAGAGAATGAAGAAAAATTGGTAATAGGAGTAAATTAGAAAGTTGCGTAAAATTGCGTGCACTATCTGAATCTTAAAAGAAAAAAAATGTGGGTTTAGTATCCCTTTAAAGGGACAGTATACACTCATTTTCATATAACTGCATGTAATAGACACTACTATAAAGAATAAGATGCACAGATACTGATATAAAAAACCCCATTATAAAACTGTTTAAAAACTTACTTAGAAGCTGTCAGTTTGGCTCTGTTGAAAAGGCAGCTGGAAAGCCCACTGCAAGTGGCAAATAAGACACTCCCCCCCCCTCCCCCTTCTTTTGCATATGAAGAGAAGAGACCCTTTACACAAACAGGAGCAAGCTGGAGAAGGTAGCTGACAGTATTCTCATAAAACTTTGGGGCTTGGTTAGGAGTCTGAAAATCAGAGCAATGTTATTTAAAAATAAGCAAAACTATACATTAATTTAAAAAAAAAAACTTTATGGGCTATATAAATAGATCATCTACAAAACATTTATGAAAAGAAAAAATGAGTGTATAATGTCCCTTTAAGTAAGTGATTGGATTATGAGTTGTTTGATCTGTTTGTGTAACTGGCATAACACCAGAGTAGTCAGCTGAATTCAAAGTGTACCTCTTCTTATCTTTCAAAGGTCAAGAGCAGAACAAACAGAAGAAGCTGACCAACAGATTAGGACCCCTTCTAAAATCAAAACCAAAGGAAAAGGTTTGTGATGCTCACTGTGCAACTAAATAAGCCCACTATGCCATTTGCAAGAGTGTTTAAGCTTTATTTTTTGTGATTGTGTGAACACTATTGACAGGTCTATAATCGGAAACAATATATTTTATTGAAGTAGGTAAAAAGTACTCATCTGTTTGACATACACAGTGTGGCGAGCTGTGTACACAAATGCAGTGTATGTAGAGAATATATATATATATATATATATACATGACTTGGTGTGTGGTAATAATGTGCGGGGAATAGTGCATTAAGTGTAAACAAAGAAGGTGTGTGTCAACGTGTGCAGTGTATGTATGAGGAAGAGTGTAAATAAGGTAGAAATTAGGAATGGGCTTAAAGGGACATGAAATCCCAAAAATGTATTTTATGATTTAGACATAACATACAATTTTAAACAACTTTCCAATTTACTTCAATTATTTAATTTGCTTCCTTCTCTTGTTTTCCTTTGATGAAAGGTTTATCTAGGAAAGCTCTGGAGCAGCAAAGAACCTAGGTTCTAGCTGCTGATTGGTGGCTGCATATACAGTATATACCGATTGTCATTGGCTCACCCCATGTGTTCAGTTAGAAACCAGTAGTGCATTGCTGCTCCTTCAACAAATGATACCAAGAGAATGAAGCAAATGTGAAAATAGAAGTAAACTGGAAAGTTGTTTAAAATTGTACGCTCTACCTAAATCATGATAGAATTTTTTTCGGTTTCATGTCCCTTTAAGTGAAACATACAGGGCTAGATTACAAGTGGAGCGATACTTGCGCTCCACTTAATACCAGCACATGCAAATGTGCGCTGGTATTACAAGTTAGCCACTATGTGAATGCAACCTTGCGTTTGCATAGCATGGAAGTGGAAGCATTGCCCTCACAAGAGCGTGCTTCTATAGACTCCAATGGGAGCCTCATTCTTATGAGAACCTAGCGCAGCAAAGGGGGTAAGTCGTGCAGCTATGGGCAGCAAATGTTAAATATATATGTATATTCTTTTATGCAAATATATTTATGTGTTTATATGTGTATATACACATATTAACACATAAATATATATGTATATACACATAGTAGCACATAAATATATATGTATATACACATAGTAACACATAAATATATATGTATATACACATAGTAACACATAAATATATATGTATATAAGCATAGTAACACATAAATATATATGTATATACACATAGTAACACATAAATATATGTGTATATACACATAGTAACACATAAATATATGTGTATACACACATAGTAACACATAAATATATATGTATATACGCATAGTAACACATAAATATATATGTATATACGCATAGTAACACATAAATATATATAATAAATATATATGTATATACACATAGTAACACATAAATATATATGTATATACACATAGTAACACATAAATATATATGTATATACACATAGTAACACATAAATATATATGTATATACACATAGTAACACATACATATATATGTATATACACATAGTAACACATAAATATATATGTATATACACATAGTAACACATAAATATATATGTATATACACATAGTAACACATAAATATATATGTATGTATACATATACATATATATTTACAAGGAACACACAGTTGCCGTAAACCGCAATGTAGACACACTTTTCACCTGACACTTTTAACCCCTAAAATTGCTTTGTGCCATTAATTTTTATTGGGAAAAAAAGCAAAAAACTTTTTTTTAATAAAAAACTAAAAGCCAATTGGGGGACATTTAGAAAATTAACCAGAGATCTGATCTCTGGTTAATTTTCAGAGTGCTAATTGCTACTGCTAGGTCGCGGTAGCAATAACCAACCGCGCGCCTGTAAACGGGTGAATTTGCTTATTTACGGGCGTGTGATAAATTAGCGCTACCCTTGTAATCTAGACCAGAAATGGTATTGATTTTCTTTCTAGGTGGTAAGCGTCTACAAAATCCTTACTCTTGGGAATTCACTTCCTGGCCACCAGGAGGAGGCAAAGACAACCCACAACAAAGCTTTAAGTATCTCTCCCACTTCCCTCTCTCTTCTAGTAGTTTTTTGCCTCCTCATCAAGGAGCAGGCAAGGATAGAGGTGTTCCAATTTCTCCAACATTGGTGTGTCCGGTCCACGGCTTCATCCTTACTTGTGGGATATTCTCTTCCCCTACAGGAAATGGCAAAGAGAGCACCCAGCAAGAGCTGTCCATATAGCTCCCCCTCTGGCTCCGCCCCCCAGTCATTCTCTTTGCCGCTCTGAACAAGTAGCATCTCCACGGGGATGGTAAAGAGTATGTGGTGTTAGTTGTAGTTTTTTATTCTTCTATCAAGAGTTTGTTATTTTAAAATAGTGCCGGTTTGTACTATTTACTCTAAAACAGAAAAGGATGAAGAGTTCTGTTTAAAGAGGAGTATGATTTTAGCAGCAGTAACTAAAATCAATTGCTGTTCCCACGCAGGACTGTTGAGCCCAGAGAACTTCAGTTGGGGGGAACAGTTTGCAGACTTTTCTGCTCAAGGTATGATCAGTCATATTTCTAACAAGACATGTTAATGGTAGAAGACTGTCAGTTTTCCCTTAAGGGGTAAGTAAGCCATTTTTCTTAGACTCATAACAGATTAAGGCTTACAAATGGGCTATACACTGGTTGACACTATGGTGGGCTAAATAGATTGTTTTATTTCATATTCTAATGGCATTTAGAGTGTTTTGTGCACTTAAAAGCACTTTTGGGAACGTTTTTTATCGCCTGGCATTGAGTTAGACGGCTATTTCAGTCAGGAAGGCCCCTTCACTCTGGTATGCAGAGGAAGGAGGCCCCGTTTTCGCGCCTCAATTGCGCAGTTTACTTCCATGGCAGTGCATGCAGCTTCATGTGAGGGGTCCTGTGGCATACTAAAACGGACTCTGGAAGGTTTATTTCATTGCTGAATAACTCTCAGGGAAGGTAAAAAGCTGCAGCAAGGCTGTGGCTGTGATTGTAGTGTACTAAAATTGTCTAATTGAACAAATAGCTCCGGTTTGCTAATTTTAAGGGTTAAAGTCTTGAAACTTGGTGTGCAATACTTTCAGGGCATTAGGACTCTGGAGTGAAAATTTTGTAAAAATCGGACATTGCCTTCATTGTTTTTCAATATATCAGAAATAAAGTGTGCCTGTTTATTATTTAAAGGGACAGTAACGCTTTTCTTTAAAAACGCTTTTATTGCATTATTAGCCTGCCAAATTCTGTCTAACATGTCTATACCTTCAGATGGCTTATGTTCTGTGTGTATGAAAGCCAAGGTGGTTCCCCCAATTAATGTTTGTGCAAATTGTGTCATAGCATCCAAACAAAGTATGGACAGTACTGCCACATTGAATAAAATTGCCCAAGATGATTCTTCTAATGAAGGTAGTGGGGATAGTTCCTCATCCTCTCCTT
Organism: Bombina bombina; assembly: GCF_027579735.1. Taxonomy (NCBI): domain Eukaryota; kingdom Metazoa; phylum Chordata; class Amphibia; order Anura; family Bombinatoridae; genus Bombina; species Bombina bombina. The sequence goes on along the minus strand of NC_069506.1, from coordinate 267,176,873 downwards.
CTGTGTCAACAACAGTTTTGCCCGTGCAGGCGATACCTAGTACATCTAGCACGCCAATGCTTGTTACTATGCAACAGTTAACAGCAGTAATGGATAATTCTATAGCAAATCTGTTATCCAAACTGCCATCCTACCCTAGAAAGCGTAACAGCTCAGTTTTAAATACAGAAGATGAGCAGGTTGGCGCTGAGGACAATTTATCAGTTATACCCTCACATCAATCTGAATTGGCAGTGAGGGAGGGCCTGTCTGAGGGGGAAATTTCTGATTCAGGAAAAGTTTCTCAGCAGGCAGACACTGATGTCATAACATTTAAATTTAAGTTAGAACATCTCCGCGCCCTGCTTAAGGAGGTCCTAACTACTCTTGATGACTGTGATTCTTTGTTTATTCCAGAGAAATTGTGCAAGATGGACAAATTCTTAGAGGTCCCAGTGCACGCTGATGCCTTTCCGATACCCAAGCGGGTGGCGGATATAGTGACTAAGGAGTGGGAAAAGCCAGGTATACCTTTTGTTCCACCTCCTATATTCAAGAAAATGTTCCCGATTGTTGACCCCAGAAGGGACGCATGGCAAACGGTTCCTAAGGTTGAGGGGGCAGTGTCAACGTTAGCTAAGCGCACAACTATTCCTATTGAGGACAGTTGCGCTTTTAAAGATCCTATGGATAAAAAATTGGAAGGATTGCTAAAAAAGATATTTGTTCAGGAAGGTTTCCTGCTTCAACCAGTCTCGTGCATTATTCCTGTCACCACGGCAGCATATTTCTTTAATGTAATTAGCAAGAGTCCATGAGCTAGTGACGTATGGGATATACATTCCTACCAGGAGGGGCAAAGTTTCCCAAACCTCAAAATGCCTATAAATACACCCCTCACCACACCCACAAATCAGTTTTACAAACTTTGCCTCCCATGGAGGTGGTGAAGTAAGTTTGTGCTAGATTCTTCGTTGATATGTGCTTCGCAGCAGGCTGGAGCCCGGTTTTCCTCTCAGTGTGCAGTGAATGTCAGAGGGATGTGAAGAGAGTATTGCCTATTTGAATTCAATGATCTCCTTCTACGGGGTCTATTTCATAGGTTCTCTGTTATCGGTCGTAGAGATTCATCTCTTACCTCCCTTTTCAGATCGACGATATACTCTTATATATACCATTACCTCTACTGATTCTCGTTTCAGTACTGGTTTGGCTTTCTACTACATGTAGATGAGTGTCCTGGGGTAAGTAAGTCTTATTTTTGTGACACTCTAAGCTATGGTTGGGCACTTTTATATAAAGTTCTAAATATATGTATTTAAACATTTATTTGCCTTGATTCAGGATGTTCAACATTCCTTATTTCAGACAGTCAGTTTCATTATTTGGGATAATGCATTTGAATAATCAATTTTTCTTACCTTAAAATTTGACTTTTTTCCTGTGGGCTGTTAGGCTCGCGGGGGCTGAAAATGCTTCATTTTATTGCGTCATTCTTGGCGCGGACTTTATTGGTGCAAAAATTTTCTTTGTCATTTCCGGCGTCATACTTGTCGCCGGAAGTTGCGTCATTTTTTTGACGTTTTTGCGCCAAAAATGTCGGCGTCACCGGATGTGGCGTCATTTTTGGCGCTTAAAGCATTTAGGCGCCAAATAATGTGGGCGTCTTTTTTGGCGCTAAAAAATATGGGCGTCATTATTGTCTCCACATTATTTAAGTCTCTTTGTTTATTTGCTTCTGGTTGCTAGAAGCTTGTTCATTGGCATTTTTTCCCATTCCTGAAATTGTCATTTAAGGAATTTGATCAATTTTGCTTTATATGTTGTTTTTTCTATTACATATTGCAAGATGTCTCAGATTGACCCTGAATTAGAAGATACTTCTGGAAAATTGCTGCCTGATGCTGGATCTACCAAAGTTAAGTGTATTTGTTGTAAACTTGTGGTAACTGTTCCTCCGGCTGTTGTTTGTAATGAATGTCATGACAAACTTGTTAATGCAGATAATATTTCCTTTAGTAATGTTCCATTACCTGTTGCTGTTCCATCAACATCTAATATTCAGGGTGTTCCTGTTAACATAAGAGATTTTGTTTCTAAATCTATTAAGAAGGCTATGTCTGTTATTCCTCCTTCTAGTAAACGTAAAAGGTCTTTTAAAACTTCTCATTTTTCAGATGAATTTTTTAAATGAACATCATCATTCTGATTCTGATAATGATTTTTCTGGTTCAGAGGATTCTGTTTCAGAGGTTGATACTGATAAATCTTCATATTTATTTAAAATTGAATTTATTCGTTCTTTACTTAAAGAAGTCTTAATTGTATTAGAAATAGAGGAATTTGGTCCTCTTGATACTAAATCTGAATACGGTTTTTAAACCTCCTGTAGTTATTCCAGAAGTTTTTCCTGTCCCTGATGCTATTTCTGAAGTAATTTCCAGGGAATGGAATAATTTGGGTAATTCATTTACTCCTTCTAAACGGTTTAAGCAATTATATCCTGTGCCATCTGACAGATTAGAATTTTGGGACAAAATCCCTAAGGTTGATGGGGCTATCTCTACTCTTGCTAAACTCTTGCTAAACATACTACTATTCCTACGGCAGATAGTACTTCCTTTAAGGATCCTGAATCCTTTCTAAGAAAAGCTTACTTATGTTCAGGTAATCTTCTTAGACCTGCTATATCTTTGGCGGATGTTGCTGCAGCTTCAACTTTCTGGTTGGAAGCTTTAGCACAACAAGTAACAGATCATAATACTCATAGCATTGTTAATCTTCTTCAACATGCTAATAACTTTATTTGTGATGCCATCTTTGATATCATTAGGGTTGATGTCAGGTATATGTCTTTAGCTATTTTAGCTAGAAGAGCTTTATGGCTTAAAACTTGGAATGCTGATATGTCTTCTAAGTCAACTTTGCTTTCCCTTTCTTTCCAGGGTAATAAATTGTTTGGTTCACAGTTGGATTCTATTATTTCAACTGTTACTGGGGGGAAAGGAACTTTTTTACCACAGGATAAAAAATCTAAAGGTAAATTTAGGTCTGCTAATCGTTTTCGTTCCTTTCGTCACAATAAGGAACAAAAACCTGATCCTTCCCCTACAGGAGCAGTATCAGTTTGGAAACCATCTCCAGTCTGGAATAAATCCAAGCCTTTTAGAAAGCCAAAGCCAGCTCCCAAGTCCACATGAAGGTGCGGCCCTCATTCCAGCCCAGCTGGTAGGGGGCAGATTACGTTTTTTCAAAGAAATTTGGATCAATTCGATTCACAATCTTTGGATTCAGAATATTGTTTCACAAGGGTACAGAATAGGCTTCAAGATAAGGCCTCCTGCAAGAAGATTTTTTCTTTCCCGTGTCCCAATAAATCCAGTGAAGGCTCAAGCATTTCTGAAATGTGTTTCAGATCTAGAGTTGGCTGGAGTAATTGTGCCAGTTCCAGTTTTGGAACAGGGGCTGGGGTTTTACTCAAATCTCTTCATTGTACCAAAGAAGGAGAATTCCTTCAGACCAGTTCTGGATTTAAAAATATTGAATCGTTATGTAAGGATACCAACATTCAAAATGGTAACTATAAGGACTATTCTGCCTTTTGTTCAGCAAGGGCATTATATGTCCACAATAGATTTACAAGATGCATATCTGCATATTCCGATTCATCCAGATCACTATCAGTTTCTGAGTTTCTCTTTTCTAAACAAGCATTACCAGTTTGTGGCTCTGCCGTTTGGCCTAGCAACAGCTCCAAGGATTTTTACAAAGGTTCTCGGTGCCCTTCTATCTGTAATCAGAGAACAGGGTATTGTGGTATTTCCTTATTTGGACGATATCTTGGTACTTGCTCAGTCTTCACATTTAGCAGAATCTCATACAAATCGACTTGTATCGTTTCTTCGAGAACATGGTTGGAGGATCAATTTACCAAAGAGTTCGTTGATTCCTCAGACAAGGGTAACCTTTTTAGGTTTCCAGATAGATTCAGTGTCCATGACCCTGTCGCTGACGGACAAGAGACGTCTGAAATTGGTTTCAGCTTGTCGAAACCTTCAGTCTCAATCATTCCCTTCGGTAGCCTTATGCATGGAAATTCTAGGTCTTATGACTGCTGCATCAGACGCGATCCCCTTTGCTCGTTTTCACATGCGACCTCTTCAGCTCTGTATGCTGAACCAGTGGTGCAGGGATTATACAAAGATATCACAATTAATATCTTTAAAACCGATTGTACGACACTCTCTGACGTGGTGGACAGACCACCATCGTTTAGTTCAGGGGGCTTCTTTTGTTCTTCCGACCTGGACTGTGATCTCAACAGATGCAAGTCTGACAGGTTGGGGAGCTGTATGGGGGTCTCTGACAGCACAAGGGGTTTGGGAATCTCAGGAGGCGAGATTACCAATCAACATTTTGGAACTCCGTGCGATTTTCAGAGCTCTTCAGTCGTGGCCTCTTCTAAAGAGAGAGTCGTTCATTTGTTTTCAGACAGACAATGTCACAACCGTGGCATATGTCAATCATCAAGGAGGGACTCACAGTCCTCTGGCTATGAAAGAAGTATCTTTGAATACTTGTATGGGCGGAATCCAGCTCCTGTCTAATTTCTGCGGTTCATATCCCAGGTATAGACAATTGGGAAGCGGATTATCTCAGTCGCCAAACATTACATCCGGGCGAATGGTCTCTTCACCCAGAGGTATTTCTTCAGATTGTTCAAATGTGGGGACTTCCAGAAATAGATCTGATGGCTTCTCATCTAAACAAAAAGCTTCCCAGGTATCTGTCCAGATCCAGGGATCCTCAAGCGGAGGCAGTGGATGCATTGTCACTTCCTTGGAAGTATCATCCTGCCTATATCTTTCCGCCTCTAGTTCTTCTTCCAAGAGTGATTTCCAAGATTCTAAAGGAGCGTTCGTTTGTTCTGCTGGTGGCTCCAGCATGGCCTCACAGGTTTTGGTATGCGGATCTTGTCCGGATGGCTACTTGCCAACCGTGGACTCTTCCGTTAAGACCAGACCTTCTATCGCAAGGTCCTTTTTTTCCATCAGGATCTCAAATCCTTAAATTTGAAGGTATGGAGATTGAACGCTTGATTCTCAGTCATAGAGGTTTCTCTGACTCCGTAATTAATACTATGTTACAGGCTCGTAAATCTGTTTCTAGGAAGATATATTATCGAGTCTGGAAGACTTACATTTCTTAGTGTTCTTCTCATCATTTTTCTTGGCATTCTTTTAGAATTCCTAGAATTTTACAGTTTCTTCAGGATGGTTTGGATAAAGGTTTGTCTGCAAGTTCCTTGAAAGGACAAATCTCTGCTCTTTCTGTTCTTTTTCACAGAAAGATTGCTAATCTTCCTGATATTCATTGTTTTGTACAGGCTTTGGTTCGTATAAAACCTGTCATTAAGTCAATTTCTCCTCCTTGAAATTTGAATTTGGTTCTGGGGGCTCTTCAAGCTCCTCCGTTTGAACCTATGCATTCGCTGGATATTAAATTACTTTCTTGGAAAGTTTTGTTTCTTTTGGCCATCTCTTCTGCTAGAAGAGTTTCTGAATTATCTGCTCTTTCTTGTGAGTCTCCTTTTCTGATTTTTCATCAGGATAAGGCGGTGTTGCGAACTTCATTTAAATTTTTACCTAAGGTTGTGAATTCTAACAACATTAGTAGAGAAATTGTGGTTCCTTCTTTTTGTCCTAATCCTAAGAACTCTAAGGAAAGATCGTTGCATTCTTTGGATGTAGTTAGAGCTTTGAAATATTATGTTGAAGCTACTAAAGATTTCCGAAAGACTTCTAGTCTATTTGTTATCTTTTCTGGTTCTAGGAAAGGTCAGAAGGCTTCCGCCATTTCTTTGGCATCTTGGTTAAAGTCTTTGATTCATCATGCTTATGTTGAGTCGGGTAGAACTCCGCCTGAAAGGATTACAGCTCATTCGACTAGGTTAGTCTCTACTTCCTGGGCATTTAGGAATGAAGCTTCGGTTGATCAGATTTGCAAAGCAGCAACTTGGTCTTCTTTGCATACTTTTACTAAATTCTACAATTTTGATGTGTTTTCTTCTTCAGAAGCAGTCTTTGGTAGAAAAGTACTTCAGGCAGCTTTTTCAGTTTGATTCTTCTGCTTATAATTTCAGTTTTTTTCATTATAAGATTTAAACTTTGTTTTGGGGTGTGGATTATTTTTTCAGCGGAATTGGTTGTCTTTATTTTATCCCTCCCTCTCTAGTGACTCTTGCGTGGAAGATCCACATCTTGGGTATTCATTATCCCATACGTCACTAGCTCATGGACTCTTGCTAATTACATGAAAGAAAACATAATTTATGTAAGAACTTACCTGATAAATTCATTTCTTTCATATTAGCAAGAGTCCATGAGGCCCACCCTTTTTGAGGTGGTTATGATTTTTTTGTATAAAGCACAATTATTCCAATTCCTTATTTTTTATGCTTTCACACTTTTTTCTTATCACCCCACTTCTTGGCTATTCGTTAAACTGATTTGTGGGTGTGGTGAGGGGTGTATTTATAGGCATTTTGAGGTTTGGGAAACTTTGCCCCTCCTGGTAGGAATGTATATCCCATATGTCACTAGCTCATGGACTCTTGCTAATATGAAAGAAATGAATTTATCAGGTAAGTTCTTACATAAATTATGTTTTTTGGTTCGAGGAACTAGAAAATTCGCTCCAAAAAGAGACTCCATATGATGAAGTCATGGACAGAATTCACGCACTAAAGTTGGCTAATTTCTTTATTTTGGATGCCGCTTTCCAATTGGCTAACTTAGCGGCGAAAAATTCAGGGTTTGCAATAGTGGCGCGCAGAGCGCTTTGTCTAAAATCCTGGTCGGCGGATGTGTCGTCCAAGAATAAATTGCTTAATATTCCTTTCAAGGGTAAGACCCTTTTCGGGCCGGAATTGAAAGAGATTATTTCAGACATTACTGGTGGAAAGGGACATGCCCTCCCACAGGATAGGCCTTTCAAGGCTAAGAACAAATCTAATTTTCGTTCCTTTCGCAATTTCAGGAACGGACCGAATTCTAACTCTGCGGCCTCCAGACAAGAAGGCAACTCTTCCCAGCCTATGCCAGCATGGAAACCATTGCAAGGCTGGAACAAGGGTAAACAGGCCAAGAAGCCTGCTGCTGCTACCAAGACAGCATGAAGGGGTAGCCCCCGATCCGGGACCGGATCTAGTAGGGGGCAGACTTTCTCTCTGTGCTCAGGCATGGGCAAGAGACGTTCAGGATCCCTGGGCACTAGAAATAGTCTCTCAGGGGTATCTTCTAGAGTTCAAGGAACTTCCTCCAAGGGGAAGGTTCCACATGTCTCGCTTATCTTCAGACCAGATAAAGAGACAGGCATTCTTACATTGCGTAGGAGACCTATTAAAAATGGAAGTGATAAACCCAGTTCCAACAGCGGAACAAGGTCTGGGGTTTTACTCAAACCTGTTTGTAGTTCCAAAAAAAGAGGGAACTTTCAGGCCAATTCTGGATCTAAAAATTCTAAACAAATTCCTCAGAGTTCCATCATTCAAAATGGAAACCATTCGGACAATTTTACCAACAATCCAGGAGGGTCAATATATGACTACCGTGGACTTAAAGGATGCGTACCTGCATATTCCTATCCACAAAGATCATCATCAGTTCCTGAGGTTCGCCTTCATGGACAAACATTACCAGTTCGTGGCTCTTCCGTTCGGTTTGGCCACTGCTCCCAGAATCTTCACAAAGGTGCTAGGATCCCTTCTAGCGGTTCTACGACCGAGGGGCATTGCTGTAGCACCTTACCTAGACGTCATTCTAATCCAAGCGTCGTCACTTTCCAAAGCAAAGGCTCATACAGACATTGTTCTAGCCTTTCTCAGATCTCACGGGTGGAAGGTGAACGTAGAAAAGAGTTCCCTGTCTCCGTCAACAAGAGTTACCTTTTTGGGAACAATAATAGATTCTTTAGAAATGAAGATCTTCCGGACAGAGGTCAGAAAGTCAAAGCTTCTAAACGCTTGTCAAGTTCTTCACTCTATTCTGCAGCCTTCCATAGCTCAGTGCATGGAAGTAGTAGGATTGATGGTTGCAGCAATGGACATAGTTCCTTTTGCTCGAATTCATCTAAGACCATTACAACTGTGCATGCTCAATCAGTGGAATGGGGACTATGCAGACTTGTCTCCCCAGATTCAAGTAGACCAGGTAACCAGGGATTCTCTCCGCTGGTGGTTGTCTCACGATCACCTGTCTCAGGGAATGAGTTTCCGCAGACCAGAATGGGTCATTGTCACGACCGATGCCAGTCTCTTAGGCTGGGGTGCGGTCTGGGACTCTCTGAAAGCTCAAGGTCTATGGTCTCGAGAAGAGTCTCTTCTTCTGATAAACATTTTAGAACTGAGAGCGATATTCAATGCGCTCCTGGCGTGGCCTCACCTAGCAAAGGCCAAATTCATAAGGTTCCAGTCGGACAACATGACGACTGTAGCGTACATCAATCATCAGGGGGGAACAAAGAGTTCCTTAGCGATGAGAGAGGTATCCAAGATCATCAAATGGGCGGAGGATCACTCCTGCCACCTATCTGCCATTCACATCCCAGGAGTGGACAACTGGGAGGCGGATTATTTGAGTCGTCAGACTTTTCATCCGGGGGAGTGGGAACTCCACCCGGAGGTTTTTGCCCAGTTAACTCAACTATGGGGCATTCCAGATATGGATCTGATGACGTCTCGCCAGAACGCAAAGGTTCTTCGATACGGGTCCAGATCCAGGGATCCCAAGCCGACACTGGTGGATGCATTAGTGGCGCCTTGGTCGTTCAACCTAGCTTATGTATTTCCACCGTTCCCTCTCCTTCCCAGGCTTGTAGCCAGGATCAAACAGGAGCAGGCCTCTGTGATTCTAATAGCCCCTGTGTGGCCACGCAGGACTTGGTATGCAGACCTGGTGAATATGTCATCGGCTCCACCATGGAAGCTACCTTTGAGGCAGGATCTTCTAGTACAAGGTCCGTTTGAACATCCAAATCTAGTCTCTCTCCAACTGACTGCTTGGAAATTGAACGCTTGATTCTATCTAAGCGTGGGTTTTCAGATACAGTCATAGATACTCTGGTTCAAGCCAGAAAACCTGTAACTAGGAAGATTTACCATAAGATATGTCAAAAATATATCCGTTGGTGTGAATCCAAGGGATTCCCTTGGAGTAAAATTAAAATTCCTAGGATACTTTCCTTTCTCCAAGAAGGTCTGGATAAAGGTTTGTCAGCTAGTTCCTTAAAAGGACAGATATCTGCTCTGTCTGTTTTGTTACACAAACGTCTGGCAGCAGTGCCAGATGTACAGGCGTTTGTACAGGCGTTAGTTAGAATCAAGCCTGTTTACAGACCCATGACTCCTCCTTGGAGTCTAAATTTAGTTCTTTCAGTTCTTCAGGGGGTTCCGTTTGAACCCATGCATTCCATAGATATTAAGTTACTATCTTGGAAAGTTCTGTTTTTGGTTGCTATTTCTTCTGCTAGAAGAGTTTCTGAATTATCTGCTTTGCAGTGTACTTCTCCCTATCTGGTATTCCATACAGATAAGGTAGTTTTACGTACCAAGCCTGGTTTTCTTCCAAAGGTCGTTTCCAACAGGAATATTAACCAGGAAATTGTTGTTCCTTCTCTGTGTCCGAATCCAGTTTCAAAGAAGGAACGCTTGTTACACAATCTAGATGTGGTCCGTGCTTTAAAGTTCTATTTAGAAGCAACAAAGGATTTCAGACAGACATCATCCTTGTTTGTTGTGTATTCTGGTAAGAGGAGAGGGCAGAAAGCTACTGCTACCTCTCTTTCTTTTTGGCTGAAAAGCATCATCCGATTGGCTTATGAGACTGCCGGACGGCAGCGTCCTGAACGAATTACAGCTCATTCTACTAGAGCTGTGGCTTCCACATGGGCTTTCAAGAACGAGGCTTCTGTTGATCAGATCTGTAAGGCAGCGACTTGGTCTTCTCTGCATACTTTTGCAAAATTTTACAAATTCGATACTTATGCTTCTTCAGAGGCTATTTTTGGGAGAAAGGTTTTGCAAGCCGTGGTGCCTTCCGTTTAGGTAACCTGGTTTGCTCCCTCCCTTCATCCGTGTCCTAAAGCTTTGGTATTGGTTTCCACAAGTAAGGATGAAGCCGTGGACCGGACACACCAATGTTGGAGAAAACAGAATTTATGTTTACCTGATAAATTTCTTTCTCCAACGGTGTGTCCGGTCCACGGCCCGCCCTGGTTTTTAATCAGGTTTGAAAAATGTCTTTCTTTATACACTACAGTCACCGCGGCACCCTATGGTTTCTCCTTTTTCTCCTAACCGTCGGTCGAATGACTGGGGGGCGGAGCCAGAGGGGGAGCTATATGGACAGCTCTTGCTGGGTGCTCTCTTTGCCATTTCCTGTAGGGGAAGAGAATATCCCACAAGTAAGGATGAAGCCGTGGACCGGACACACCGTTGGAGAAAGAAATTTATCAGGTAAACATAAATTCTGTTTTTTTTAAAGAATTACAGAGATTTTAATCTCTGAACTTCCCTCAATGGAAAGTTTCCTAAAGAGAGTGTTTTAGGAGAGTACTGGCTGTGCAAATTACATCTTCCTGTTGAAGTTGTGTGAGAAGCCTGCCACAGCTGTCGCTTGGATAGTTCTTTAGCCTCCTCCTGTTCTGGCTATGAAGAGTACTCCCTCACAAAAAATTTTCTGTTAGTTACACCACAGGGTGGTCTGCCTACTGTCTCCTAGGACCTCCACAGAGGTAAGAAAAGTGAAAGGGGCTGCAGCTGGGTAAGTACACATGTATCTCTCTCAGTCCTCATACTATCTATGGCTACACTTGTGTTTATAGCCTGGTTTAATGGTACAGCACCAATAGTTACTCTTGTTGGGAAGTTCTATTGCTGTACTATCTGTTTAGCACACAGTAGTCAGGCATACTAAATATGACTAATGTATAAGTATGAGGGGGACACTCAGTGTAGTTTGTGACACTTCTGTTATTTTCCCATACTCCTGTCTCTTAATGTTTTTAATTGTGCATACTGGTAATGGAGGTGTTCTCTTAGTGAGCACCTCTCATCGTCCACTCCTGTTAACGCCAGTGAGTGCCGCGCTCCAGACTCCTCAGTTTAGATTGGGACTATATCTGTACAACAGCCATTATGGCAGGCATGGAGAAGGAGGCCGAGTGTGGGACATGGACTGGTCGGTGGTGTGGGAAATGATCTTTACCTTCCTTTCCTAGATAACGGGCTTTACACAAATATGCAGGATCAGTGCGAGAAGGATATGCCACTACTGTGATGTGTTTTCATCGCCGCTATTGAGCGCTTTCTCATGGATGCCGGCAGCGGTAATGGGGTAGGATCTGCTATACCTATGCTGCTAGATTTTTTATTTAATTCCCGCCAGGCAACAGAGTGGATTGCCTGGGTTTTTCCGCCTTATAATTTTTGGCTGTTCACGCTCCCTCTGTTCTTCCTCACTACTATTAACGGCCATTTTATGCTTAAGTCAATGAGGCTCTATGGCTTGCCGGAGGGGTAAGATTATCCTTTTTCACCGGAAGCAAGGGGGGTTATGTTTGAGGTATTATCCACTGTAGTCAGTGTAGGTGTTTTTATTGAGTACTTCAGGGAGTCTGATCGTTACTTTCCTATACTCTGTTTTATTCCTTTGCAAAGGAACAGATGAAAGGTTATTTTATAGGTATTTTATGTGTCAGGGATTTCTAAATCGCAGTATAATAGTATTACTTTGTTGTAGTTCATTTCTGTTCATTTCACCATACCTTCAGTTATTTACATATTGTGCTTAACTGCCTTACACTTTCAGAATTGTATGCACATTCCTCAGTAGTGGTATATTTGTACTACTGTTCTATTTCTATTTATTGCTATGTAATAATGTTCTTAGTGTAGGTAGTTTTCTACAATACTTTGCATATTGTATAAGTGCATGCTTCTGGGAGATACTTATAGTACTTTTCATATTTAGTGCTGTTGTCCCTCCTGGGATACTACAGTATTTTGCTTGTCTTGTATTGTTATTTATTGCTGTGCAATAATATAATTTCCCCTCTTGAGTTATTACTGTACTTTCATATCGTGTACTGTTGATAATTGCTGCGCAATAACATCTTTTTTCTCTATGGGATACTACAGGTTTTTTTTTTTTTTTTTTTGTACTGTTATTATTAATTGCTGTGCAGTACATATTTTCCCCTATGGGATATTACAGTATTTTACATATTTTGTGCTGATGTTATTCATGCTGTGCAATAACATATTTTCTTTCCTATGGCATGGAGAGTCCACGACTTCATTCCAATTACTAGTGGGATATTTAACTCCTGGCCAGCAGGAGGAGGCAAAAAGCACCCCAGCAAAGCTGTTAAGTGTCACGTTTCTTACCCATAATCCCCAGTCATTCCCTTTGCCTTTGTCAATGGAGGATGTGCAAAGATGGTGCCTGAAGATATTTAATCCTTTTCTGGGTACTTTTCCCTGCAAGCAAGGATTTGGGACTGTGTCCATGTCAATTTCTTTAGTAAGAGTAATGGTGGCTATTAGCAGTTAGAAAGCGGCGAGGTTGTCTTCGCTTTTTTTCTAACATTATTGCTACAACTTTATAGAAAGCCAGGGTTGGTTACTCTGTTCTTTCTTTTTCTTTAGGTCCCTGATAGAGAGTAGAGTATCTATCACGCCTAAGAAGCTGTTCCTGCCCTGCTGCTGGATCCACAGGTAAGTGCATTTGCCTTCTAGGTATTGAAGGACATCACTTTTGGAGATTAATTCCTCTAGTAGATCAACATCTGAGACAAGTTTTAACCTTAGATTGGGTTAACAGTTTGGGCAGTTTGGCAGGCACTGGCATGTGAGTCGTTAAGGGGTTAATTGAGGAGGACTTAATAATTATAAAAGGCTGTTCTGAAGGCTTATTAAGGCTTTGCATTATTTTTTTTTATTATGCAGAAGGTTTTTTGTCAGTTTTATATAAAGGATGATATAAGTGCTTACATTTTTGTTTTTGTTCAAGTCGGTCAGAAACGGGTGCTTTAACAGTGGCACAGTTTCTTTTCAGCGTCCGATCAAGTGACGCTCTGCTCTTCCGTTTTAAGCATAGTAGAGTGGAGTGAGTATAGACAGTGAAACGATTACGTCGCAAACTTTGTGCAGGCTCTAGTCGAATCGATGAGGATCTGTTTGGAAATCTCAGCTCGCCGAGCTTGACAGTTAATTCTGACAGCCGATCTGATGCAAGAGAGTCTCCTTCAGTTTCTAGTGAAATCCTGGTGCGGTAAGACTCCTTAGCTAGACTGAGGTATAGAGGTGTCAGAAGTTTTTTTCAAAATAAAAACACTATTTTCTTTTTTGCTGCTAAAACTTGTTTGGCTGATTTATATACCGGACTGGTAATAATATTAAATTTTATATTTAAAAATTTGGGAATCAACTTTAATTGTTCCAGTTCCTGTAGAGGAACAGGGTCAAGGATTCTATTCAAATCTGTTTGTGATTCCCAAAAAGGAGGGATCTTTGCGTCCCATTCTAAACCTAACGTGCCTCAACAAATTTATCAATGTTCCGTCCTTCAAGATGGAAACTGTTCGTTCCATTCTTCCATTGGTTCAGGAAGGTCAGTTTATGACGGCCATAGACCTGAAGGACGCATATATTCATGTTCCCATTCACAGGTATCATCACCAGTTTCTGAGGTTTGCCTTCCTGGAAAAGCACTTACTTCCTTTTGGTCTTGCAACGGCTCCCAGAATATTCACAAAGGTTCTGGGAGCTCTCCTGGCTATGGTCAGATCTCAGGGAATAGCAGTGGCGCCTTATCTGGACGACATCTTAGTTCAGGCATCATCTTCTCAACTAGCAAAATCTCATACAGAGATGTTATCTTTTTTTCGTTCCCACAGATGGAAAGTGAATCTGGAAAAGAGTTCCCTTGTTCCAGCTACAAGGGTGTGTTTGTTAGGGACAATCATAGATTCCCTGTCCATGAAGATTTTTCTGATGGATTTCAGAAAATCCAAACTTCTTGCTTTGTGCCTTTCTCTCCAGTCTATTGTTCGTCCATCAGTGGCTCAATGCATGGAGGTGATTGGGCTGATAGTGGCTTCCATAGACATCTAGACATCGTACCTTTTGCTCGGTTCCATCTGAGACCTCTGCAACTATGCATGCTCAGTCAATAGAACAGAGACCATTCAGATCTATCACAGAGGATAGATCTGGATCCCCTAGAGACTCTCTCTCCTGGTGGATTTCACAGGACCATCTGTCTCGGGGCACTTGCTTTCTCAGACCTTCCTGGGTGATTGTGACCATGGACGCCAGCCTGTTAGGCTGGGGAGCAGTTTAGGGCTCATTAAAAGCTCAGGGCCTGTGGACTCTGGAGGAGTCTTCTCTTCCCATAAACATCTTACAGTTGAGAGCAATATTCAATGCCTTGACAGCTTGGCCTCAATTATCTTTATTCCGGTTTATCAGATTCCAGTCGGACAACATCACCTTGGTGGCTTACATCAACCATCAGGGGGGAACTCAGAGTTCCTTAGCAATGTGGAAGTTGACTCGCATTCTGTAGTGGGCGGAAGCTCACGATTGTCTACCATCCACATTCCAGGAGTGGACAACTGGGAGGCGGATTTTCTGAGCAGACAGACCTTTCATCCCGGAGAGTGGGCTCTCCTTCCGGAGGTGTTCTCAAAGCATAACCCTCAGGTGGGGGGTTCAGGAGTTGGATCTGATTGCGTCTCGTCAAAATACCAAACTTCCAAGGTACGGTTCAAGGTCAAGAGATCCTCAGGCTGCTCTGATAAACGCTCTAGCGGTTCCTTGGATCTTCTCTCTAGCATAACTATTTCCTCTGTTTGCTCTCCTTCCACGAGTCATTGCGCGTATCAAACAGGAGAGAGCATCTATAATTATAATACCTCCTGCATGGCCTCGCAGGATCTGGTTTGCGGATCTGGTGAAGATGTCATCTCTTCCTCCTTGGATGTTATCTCTGAGGAAGGACCTTCTACTTCAGGGTCCCTTCCTCCATCCAAATCTAGATTCTCTGAAGCTGACTGCTTGGAGATTGAACGCCTAGTTTTGACTAGATGTGGTTTTTCTGAGGCGGTCATTGATACCATGCTTCAGGGTCGTAAACCTGTTACTCGCAAGATATACCATAAGGTATGGAGTAAATACCTTTTATTGGTGCAAATCTAAGGGTTTCTCCTGGAGCTGGGTGAGGATTCCCCGTATTTTATCCTTTCTTCAGGATGGCCTTGAGAAAGGGTTGTCAGTCAGTACTCTGAAGGGTCAGATATCTACACTGTCTATTCTTCTTCACAAACATCTGGCTGATTTGCCAGCTGTTCAGTCTTTTGTTCAGGCCCTGGTCAGAATCAGGCCTGTGTTTAAACCTGTTGCTCCTCCTTGGAGTCTTAACCTTGTTCTTAAAGTTTTGCAGTAGGCTCCGTTTTAGCCAATGCATTCTGTTGATATTAAATAGTTATCTTGGAAGGTTTTGTTTCTTCTTGCTATTTCTCCCGCTCGCAGAGTTTCTGAGCTTTCGGCTCTGCAGTGTGATTCCCTGTACCTTATTTTTCATGCAGTTAAGGCGGTCCTTGGTAAAAAACTGTTGGTGTCACAATCTAGGGGCGCTCAACAAGGCAGATATGAGACTAATGTGAATATCTACCAGATAGTATATTCCCTTTGCGAACATTCAATTAACAATGTGCATTCTGAGGAGTCACACTTAACAAAGGAATATAGGATAATATGCTGATGAACATCAAATGGTGTGACAACATACACAGTAAACCATAAGTGAGCAGCATAGAATATAGTCTTATCTAAGTCTTTACTGTGTATTCTTACAGATAAGTTCACAGTCCTTGACGGAATCTCCTGTGTTGATGTGTGAGTTTTTCACCATTGGATGGATGATTGTGTTCACGGCAGCTCTTCTCTTTTACAAAACAGCAAAACCAAATTATCTGTGAAAGAAAATCACAAAAGAAGGCGACTCCTAGTGTAATACTGTATTTCACCAATATCAACGACAAGTAGTAGAAATATACTCACAAGTGGAGCAGCACCAAATGTGCGAAGTGGTACAGGCTGAGACCTTAAGTTTCCCAGCAAACTGATCCTCCAGAGGATGTTGTAGCCTAGGTTTAAGCTGAGAAACGCGTTGCAATCTGTTTCATATATCATTTTAAATCACTTTTGGGTAATGTACATACCCATTGGTTTTTAATATTGTTTTTAATAAAAATTATGTCTAACAACATGGAAGCCTGAGCTTTATTGGACCACTTAGCACATTTGGTGCTGCTCCACTTGTTAGTATATTTCTACTACTTGTCGTTGATATTGGTCAAATCGCATACAGTATTACACTAGGAGGCGCCTTCTTTTGTGATTTTCTTTCACAGATAATAAGGTGGTCCTTGGTACTAAGTTAGGTTTTCTCCCTAAGGTTGTATCGGATCGAAACATTAATCAGGAAATTGTTATTCCTTTTTTATGTCTTAATCCTTCTCCCCATAAGGAAGGTTGCATAACCTGGATGTTGTGCATGCTCTAAAATTTTACCTTCAAGCAACTATAAGATTTTCGGCAATCTTCTGCCCTGTTTGTTGTTTTCTCTGGCAAGCGTAAAGGTCAGAAGGCCGCTTCTACTATCCTTTCCCTCTGGTTAAGAAGTGTTATCCGTTTAGCTTATGAGACAGCTGGACAGCAGCCTCCTGAGAGAATTACGGCTCATTCCACTAGGGCTGTCTCCTCTTCCTGGGCTTCCAAAAATTAAGCTTCTGTCCTTGGTCCTCTCTGCATACTTTTTCCAAATTCTACAAATTTGATACTTTTGCCTCAGCTGAGGCCTCTTTTGGGAGAAAGGTTCTTCAAGCGGTGGTGCCTTCTGTTTAAGTCTGCCTGCCTTGTTCTCCCTCCCTTTTCATTCTGTGTCCTCTAGCTTGGGTATTGGTTCCCACTAGTAATTGGAATGAAGTCATGAACTCTCCATGTCATAGGAAAGAAAACAAAATGTATGCTTACCTGATAAATTTCTTTCTTTCCGGGCATGGAGAGTCCACGACCCTGCCTTTTTTTTAATTTTTAATTCGTCAATTTTTTGGAGTAAACCTCAGGCACCTCTATACCTTTGTGTTTCTTCTTTTTCCATTTTCCTTCGGCTGAATGACTGGGGATTATGGGTAAGAAAGTGACACTTAACACCTCTGCTGGGGTGCTCTTTGCTTTCTCCTGCTGGCCAGAAGTTGAATATCCCACTAGTAGTTGGAATTAAAGGGACAGTGTACACCAGAATTTTTATTGTTTTAAAAGATAGATAATCCCTTTATTACCCATTCCCCAGTTTTCTAAGCCTCTGCAAACTGCCCTTTTATTTCAGTTCTTTTGACAGACTTGTAGTTTAGCCAATCAGTGTCTGCTCCCAGATAACTTTACGTGCACAAGCACAGTGTTATCTATATGAAACACATGAACTAACACCCTCTAATGGTGAAAAACTGTTAAAATGCATTCTGAAAAGAGGTGGCCTTCAAGGTCTAAGAAATTAGCATATGAACCTCCTAGGTTAAGCTTTCAACTAAGAATACCAAGAGAACAAAGCAAAATTGGTGATAAAAGTAAATTGGAAAATTGTTTAAATTTACATGCCCTATCCGAATCAGGAAAGTTTATTTTGGCCTAGACTGTCCCTTTAAGTTGTGGACTCTCAATGCCCGGAAAGAAAGAAATTTATAAGGTGAGCATAAATTTTGTTTTTCCTTCTATGGGCTTCTATAGTAATTTACATATCTTGTACTACTGTTGTTTATTGCTTTGCAATAACCTATCTTTCCCTCTTTGGGATACTACAATATTTTACATATCTTCTGCTGTTGCTATTTATTTCTGTGCAATAACATATTTTTCCCTCTATAGGATACTACAGTATTTTAAATATCTTCTGCTGTTGCTATTTATTGCTGTGTAATAACATATTTTTCCCTCTATGGGATATTTCATTCTTTTACTTATCTTGTAGTGTTGTTATTCATTGCTGGGCAATAACATATTTTCTTTCCTAAGACATAGAGAGTCCACAACGTCATTCCAATTACTAGTGGGAATATCACTCCTGGCCAGCAGGAGGAGGCAAAGAGCACCACAGCAAAGTTGTTAAGTGTCACTCCCCTACCCATAATCCACAGTCATTCTCTTTGTCTCTGTCAATGGAGGAGGTGAAGTTCGGTGTCTGAAGATATATTTCCTTTTCTGGGTACTTTTCCCTGCAAGCAAGGATTTGGGTTTAGCTGTGTCCACGTCAATCTCTTGAGTAAGAGTAGTGGTGGCTTTTAAGCAGTTAGGAAGTGGTGAGGTGGTCCTTGCTTGGTTTCCTAACAATATTGCTGCCCTAGTCATAGAAAACCAGAGTTGGTTACTCTGTTCTTTCTTTTTCTACAGGTCTCTGGGAGGAGTATGTGTCCTTTCACACCTTGTGAGCTGTCGTCCTGCCTGACAGCTGGAATTCAGGTAAGTGCTTTTGTCTTCTAGGAGGTATTGGAGACTTGCACTTGAAGAAAATTTAGCAGGCACTGTTTAAATGTGACTTTGGAGACTAAGGGGTTAATCTTTATTATGGTGTAAAAGTTTAGCCCCTCTATCTTTTATGGCTTCATTTGTGGCTCAAATGTATATCATGTACTAAATTTATTTTTTATATATTTAAAAATAGTGGCCATTTTTCAGAAACACACGCTTTTATTTGTAGCTGCTCTGTTTCTTGCCGGATGGTCACGTGACCCTCTCTTCCACTTACAGATTTTCTAAGCGGAGCGGCGTCTTCTATATCAGACATCTCCTTTGTTCACTTGATGCAGCAGGAGTGACCCGTGTCGTTTCTCTCTTCCAACTTGGTTTCTGGAGGTCAGGCAGGGCACCTCAGTAAGTCTGAGGTGTAGAGGACCTGAGTTGAGTTTTGTTAGGCTGTCGTTTTTTGTCTGAGTAAATTTCTTAAAGGGACAGTAGTTTTGATTTAATTTTTTTTTTTTTTTTTTTTATAGTTAATATGGATATAGAAAAAGACTCCCTTTCTTGTGATAAATGCTTATTATGCCTAGAGGCACAGATTGTTTTGCCTATGCAATTTTGTGCTGCATGCTTAGCTAGAACTCAATGTAAAGATAAATTATTGCCTTCTGAGCCCAATTTCTCTCAGGATGATGCAGTTCAGGCAATGCCACAGCTTTCTCCTCAAATGTCCCAAGCCCCAATGGCGTCACATACAGTGCCCTGCGGTTCCTCTCAGCCTCCTGGAGGCATATATCTGCCTGTAGATTTTGCTGCACAGATATCTTCTGCGATATCTGCTGCATTATTTGCTTTTCCTGCATTGGGGGAACGCAAGAGGAAAACTAAACATTTTTCAGATAGTAAGGTGTCTGTCCCATCTGCTGCTATGCAGGTTGCCCTCCCTCATAACTCTGATGAGGAGGTTACCTCTGTAGCTTCTGAGTGTGAAATCTCAGATTCTGACCGTGTAAATCCTTTGTCTGAAGTTGAAGAAGTAAACTTCAGGTTTAAGCTTGAACAGCTTTGTGTACTGTTAAAGGAGGTATTGACTACTTTGGACGACTCCGACTCTTCTGTCGCGGTCAACCCTAAAAAATGTAGTAAACTTAACAATTACTATGATGTTCCTTTCTCTGTGGAAGTGTTTCCTGTTCCAGACTGTGTGACGGAGATTATTTTGCAGGAATGGGAGAAACCAGGGATACCTTTCTCCCCTTCTCCTGTCTTTAAAAATATGTTTCCTGTTGCTGACTCAATTAAAGATTCATGGCGCACGGTGCTTAAGGTAGAAGGGGCTATTTATACTCTGGCTAAGAGAACTACGATTCCTATAGAGGATAGTTGCTCCTTTAAGAATCCCATGGACAAGAAGCTGGAGGCTTATTTGAAAAAGATGTATGTTCATCAATGGCAACCTGTAGTTTGTATTGCCACAGTAGCAAGTGCTGCATCTTATTAGTGCAATGCCTTGTCTGAATCAGTTTTAGTAGAGACTCCGTTAGAGGAGATCCAAGATAGGATTAAGGCTATCAAACTAGCCAAATTCTTTATTTCTGATGTTAACATGCAAGTTATTAGACTGGGAGCCAAGATGTCTGGCTTCACTGTCTTAGCCCGCATTGCTTTGTGGTTGCAATCTTGGTCAGCTGATGTTATCTCCAAGTCCAAGCTTCTGGCACTTCCTTACAAGGGTAAAACCTTGTTTGGACCTGGTCTGGCAGAAATCATTTCTGATATTACGGGCGGGAAAGGGTCTTTTCTACCACAAGACAAGAAGAACAGACCTAAAGGACGTCAAAGTAATTTTCGTTCTTTTCGTAACTTCAAAAGTCATCCTCTCCCAAGCAGGAGCAGTCCAAGTCTTTTTGGAAACCCAATCAGTCTTGGAACAAGGGGAAGCAATCTATGAAAGCCTCAGCTGAGTCTGTCAGCATGAAGGGTTTGCCCCCGGTCCGGGATCGGATCAAGTGGGGGGCAGACTTTCCCTTTTTTGTCAAGCGTAGATATGAGATGTCCCAGATCCTTGAGCTGTGGACATAGTATTTCAGGGTTACAAAATTAAATTGCAAATCTCATCCTCCCAGGGGCAGATTTCTCCTCTCAAGGTTATCTGCGGATCAGGTAAAAAGAGAGGCATTCTTAAGCTGTATTCAGGACCTTTACTCCCTGGGAGTGATTGTTCCAAGGGGCTAGGATTCTAGTCAAATCTATTTGTAGTTCCCAAAAAAAGAGGGAACTTTTCAACCCATTTTAGACCTAAAGTGTCTGAACAAGTTTCTCAGGGTGTTCGCTTGGCAGTTGTCAGATCTCAGGGAATTACGGTGGCGCCCTACGTGGACGACATATTGGTTCAGGCGCCATCTTTTAAAAAAGCAAACTCTCATACAGAGATCTTGTTGTTTTTTTCTCTATGTTCCCACAGATGGAAACTGAATCTAAGGAAAAAGAGTTCCCTTATTCCAGCTACAAGGGTGTGTTTCTTAGGCACCATCATAGATTCCCTATCTATGAAGATTTTTCTGACGGAGGTCAGGAAATCCAAACTTCTCTCCTCTTGCCTCTCTCTACAGTCTACTGTTCGGTCATCAGTGGCTCAATGTATGGAGGTAATTGGTCTGATGGTTGCTTCCATGGACATCATTCCCTTTGCTTGATTCCATTTGAGAGCTCTGCAATTATGCATGCTCAGACAATGGAACCATTCAGATCTGTCTCAGAGGATAGATCTGGACCAGTTGACAAGAGATTCTCTCTCGTGGTGGATTTCTCTTGATCATCTGTTTCAGGGCTCCTGGGTGATTGTGACCACGGACGCCAGCCTGTTAGGCTGGGGAGCAGTCTGGGACTCGTTAAAGGCTCAGGGCCTATGGATTCGGGAGGAGTCTTCTCTCCCCATAAACATCTTGGAATTAAGAGCGATCTTCACAGCTCTGATGGCCTGGCCTCAGTTGTCCTTAGCCCGGTTTATCAGGTTCCAGTCGGACAACATCACCTCAGTGGCTTACTTCAACCACCAGGGAATAACTCAGAGTTCCTTGGCTATGAAGGAAGTGACTCGGATTATTTAGTGGGCGGTAGCTCACATTTGTCTATCTGTTATCCACATTCCAGGAGTGGACAACTGGGAGACGGATTTCTTGAGCAGACAGACCTTTCATCCTGGGTACTGGGTTCTCCATCCAAAAGTGTTCTCCAGATTAACCCTCAAATGGGAGTTACCGGAGTTGGATCTAATGGCGTCTCGTCAGAATGCCTAACTCCCAAGGTACGGTACAAGGTCAAGAGAACCGCAGGCCGCTCTGATACATGCTCTGGTGGTTCCTTGGGATTTCGGTCTAGCATACCTGTTTCCTCCGTTTGCATTCCTTCAAACAGGAGAGAGCGTCTGTAATTCTAATAGCTCGTGCATGGCCTCGCAGTGAAGATGTCATCTCTTCCTCCTTGGAGGTTACCTCTGAGGAAGGATCTTCTAACTCAGGGTCCTTTCCTCCATCCAAATCTCGTTTCTCTGAAGCTAACTGCTTGGAGATTGAACGCTTAGTTTTGGCTAAGCGTGGGTTTTCTGAATCGGTCATTGATACCATGCTTCAGGCTCGCAAGCATGTTACTAGTAAATTTTACCATAAGGTATGGCGTAAATACCTTTATTGGTGTGAATCGAAGGACTACTCTTGGAGTAGGGTCAGGATTCTTAGAATTTTGTCTTTTCTCCAGGAAGGTCTGGAGAAAGGGTTGTAAGTCAGTTCTCTGAAAGGTCAGATTTCTGCATTATCTATTCTTTTACATAAGCGTCTGGCTGATGTGCCAGATGTTCAATCCTTTTGTCAGGTCCTGGTCAGAATCAGGCCTGTGTTTAATCCTTGGAGTCTTAACCTAGTTCTCAGAGATTTGCAGCTGGCTCCGTTTGAGCCAATGCATTCCATAGATATTAAGCTCTTATCTTGGAAGGTTTTGCTTCTTATTGCTATTTCTTCTGCTCTGAGAGTTTCCGAACTTTCGGGTTTGCAGTTCTATTTGCCTTACTTTATTTTTTATGCGGATAAGGCGGTCCTTCGTACTAAATTGGGGTTTCTCCCTAAGGTGGTTTCGGATAGAAATATTAATCAGGAAATTGTTGTTCCATCTCTGTGTCCTAATCCTTCTTCTAATAAGGAACGTCTGTTGCACAACTTGGATGTTGTGTACGCTCTAAAATTCTACCTACAGGCTACTAAGGATTTTCGCCAGTCCTCTGACCTGTTTGCTTGTTTCTCAAGAAAGCGTAAGAGTCAGAAGGCTACTGCTACTTCTCTTTCCCTCTTGTTGAGAAGTATGATTCATTTTGCCTATGAGACTGCTGGACAGCAGCCTCCTGACAGAATTACAGCTCATTCCACTAGGGCTGTCTCTTCTTCTTGGGCTTTCAAAAATTAAGCTTCTGTGGAACAGATTTGCAAGGCTGCAACATGGTCCTCTCTGCATACTTTTTCCAAATTCCCCAAATTTGATATTTTTGCCTCGATTGAGGTCTCTTTTGGGAGAAAGGTTCTTCAAGCGGTGGTGCCTTTCGTTTAGGTCTGCCTGTCTTGTTCTCCCTCCCTATGCATTCCGTGTCCTCTAGCTTGGGTATTGATTCCCACTAGTAATTGGAATGACGTTGTGGAGACTCCATGTCTTAGGAAAGAAAAGACCCCACCCTTTAGATTAGACAGTCATTTTTTGCCAAAACCTCAGGCATCTCTACACCTTGGTGTTATTTTCTTTTTCCATCTCCCTTCGGCGGAATGACTGGGGGTTATGGGTAAGGGAAGTGACACTGAACAGCTTCGCTGGGGTGCTCTTTGCCTCCTCCTGCTGGCCAGGAGTGAATATCCCACTAGTAATTGTAATGACGTTGTGGACTCTCCATGTCCGAAAAGAAAGGAATTTATCAGGTAAGCATAAATTTTATTTTTACGGTACCTATTTGGGATACTATAGTATTTTACATATCTCGTGCTTAGGGAATACTACCATATTTTATATATCTTCTGCTGTTGCTATTTAATACTGTGCAATAACATATTTTTCTCTCTATTGGATACTACAGTATTTTACATATATTGTGCTGTTAATATTTATTGCTGTGCAATAACATATTTTTCCCTCTATGGGATTATACAGTATTTTATGTATCTTGTAATGTTATTTATTGCTGTGCAATAACATATTTTCCCCTCTGGGGAATACTACAGTATTTTCCATATCTTATACTGTTGTTATTTTCTCCAGGCAATAACATGCTTTGGCCTTTGTGGGATACTCAGTTTGTTCCATATCCTGTTCTGTTGTTATTTATTGCCCTGCAATAAAATATATTTACTTGTATGGGGCTACAGCATTTTCTATATTGTATACTACTGTACTACTAATATTTATTGCTGTGCAATAGTATATTTTAGTTGAGTGGATACTATGGTATTTTCTATATGTGCGTCTTGTTATTCATTGTCAGGCAATTTTGTGCTGGTGTGTGGATACTACAGTATCATTTTGTATTTGTACTGTGGTACTACTGTAATTAATTGCTGTGCAATGCTCTACTTTAGACACAAGTGGATCTACAGTATTTGCCATATCTGCATTGCTGTTATTATTGTCGTGCACTAGTTTGTTTTGCTTGTCCCATGTTATTCGTTTTCATTTATTGGTGCGATTCTTCTTCGGCATGTTTTTTGTGTAGTATTACTGTTATTTATTTCTGTACAATAGTATACCTATTTGTATCTCTACAGTATCACTGTTATACAGGGCCTTTTCTCTGTGTTACACTTATGTTGAGTGATTCTTATAGGATACTCTATATTGAGTTCCTATTTATGAGGTTCTGTTGAGGTTGCTTACTCACTGCTTTTTCCATAGTTTTTTTCTCTTTCCTAAGAAACTTATGGAACAATTTGGATTTGTAATATTCTGAGATTCTTTTTCCTCTCTGCAGTTGCGATCAGCATAGTTCTTTTATATTTGAGTCAATATCTATGAAGAGTTTCTTTTGAGTTGTTAAACTCTACTTTCTGGGATGTTCTTTAGCTCAAAGGCCATCCTAGCAGCTATTTGATTTTACCAGTTGGTTTGTTGGTCCAATGTTTCTACTCCGAGGGTGCTGAAGCAGAAATGTTTACAAATCCGAGGGTGCTGAAGCAGAAATGTTTACAATATTTCCATCTTATTGGGAGGAGTGTCTACGGCTTTATTCATTACTTGTGGGAGTTAAGAACCTGGCCACCAGGAGGCAAAGACACCCCAGCCAAAGGCTTAAATACCTCCCCCACTCCCCTCATCCCCCAGTCATTCTTTGCCTTTCGTCAAAAGAGGTTGGCAGAGAAGTGTCGGAAGATTCGGAGTAGTCTCTTATGGAGGGTGGTACTCTTCGGAATGGGACTGGAGTTTTAAGTAGTCCTGTCAGCCTCTCAGTGAGAGCTTGAATGAAAACTAGAGTCCGGAGATGCAGGGAGAGTCTTTCTGCGAAACCATCTCGACAGCTCCATAAGCAATTAACGTTGACGAGTTTCGCTGCCTGCTTTCTGCACTCAAGTCCATGTCAGTAGTGATGCTACTATCCTGTCACACTAGAAATGCCGTGTTCCTGTTCCACGGCATATATTCTGGTAAGATCGTTTCATTTATACACGTTTGATAACGCAAGAAGACAAGGTCACAGTGTGTCTCCTTTTATCTGTATAGAATCAAGGGTTAATATCCTCGGAAAGGGGATTATTGAACAGGGGGGGATTTATGCATAATATTCTTTATTGTGTTTAATGCTGCGTCATGTGTGAGATGAAGCTCTGTCAATGTGTGAACAGTCAGGTTTCCTTAGAGAGGTATCGAAGCGGCCTTTTTTGCTGCGTTTTCTCGTTAGTGCAGGGGCGGTCCTGCATGGCACTCTATGTGACCGTGTGTAGCCTCTTTAACTTCCTCTTTCTTGACCGACGGTTGCAGGAGATGAATCGTTTTCTCTGTGGTCCGGGTCATAGGAGGTGGTGAATGCCCCCACTATTGGGGTATAAAGGTGCCATTTAATTTCTATCTAGTCCGTAATCAAAGCGCAAGCTATGGAGGACTCTGATATGTTAGAGGGTACTCCCTCTTTAACCAAATCTAATACCTGTGTTTATTGTGAGGAGGTTCCGGTTGATCCGCCTGCTCAACTATGTTCCACATGCTTTGATAAAATTGCAATATCTAAAAAGAATGAGATATTTAATACAACTGAGCCGTCCACCTCTGAGGGTTCTCCATCCCGCGAGGTGCGTTCCCTACATTCATCTCCGATTACACATGCTGCTCCCCAGGGCACTACTAATCCTCCCGCGGGAGGGGCCCTTTGGCCGCCAGATTTCGCTGACCAGTTACAAACAGCAGTCTCTGTGGCCTTCAATGTCCCAAGCGATAGGTGTAACATAGCTATCCTTCCCAAGAGTCATCTACTCTGTTGGATGTCTCTGATAGATTATCTGCTGATAAAGACAACTCCGACTCTTTGGAGGACGCTCTTTCTGGGTCGGAATTGGCGACATCTAGACCTCCGGATGCGGAGGAGTCAGACTTTAAGTTTAAGATGGAGTATTTGTGCTTTCTGTTAAAAGAGGTGCTTGCTACGTTAGAGGTTCCGGAACAGAAACTACCGGAGGAACCTTCCATCTCTAAGCTCGATAGGGTTTACAAGGACAGAGTGGTGCCTCAGACCTTCCCTGTCCCCTTTAAGATGGCTAATATTATTAAGAACGAATAGGATAAACTTGGCCCGTCCTTTTCTCCCTCTAATTCTTTTAAAAAACTGTTCATCCGTTCCGGACTCTCAGCTTGAGCTGTGGGGGGCCATCCCTAAGGTGGATGGTGCTATCTCCATGCTCGCTAAGCGCACAACTATCCCGCTCAAAGATAGCTCTTCGTTCAAGGAGCCCATGGATAAAAAAATTGGAATCCATGTTGAGACAGATGTTTCTGCTCACGGGGTTCGTTTTTTTTCAACCAGCAGCGGAGGTCACTGCGGTGGCTGGAGCTGCTACCCACTGGTGTAAAGCTCTGTCAGCTATGGTCGAGGTGGAGACTCCCCTCGTGGAGATACAAGAACAAATTAAGGCCTTAAGGGTAGCTAATTCATTCATCTGTGATGCAAATATGTGGATTATTCACCTGAATGCCAAGACACAGGTTATTCTGTTCTAGCCCGTAGGGCTCTGTGGTTAAAGTTGTGGTCTGCTGACATGACTTCCAAGTCTAGATTACTATCCCTCCCGTTTCAGGGAAAAGTTCTTTTTGGTCCAGACCTTGACCCTATTATATCCATGGTCACAGGAGGCATGGGTGCTTTCCTACCGCAGGATAAGAAGAATACGTTTAAGGGTTCCCAGCAACCTGCCGCGAAAACCTAGCAGTCTAAGGGATCTTGGAATCCAGCTGAATCTTGGAAAAAAGCCATGCAGAGCAAGAAGCCCGCCGAGACAAAATCGGCATGAAGGGGCAGCCCCCGATCCATCTCTTGATCGCGTAAGGGGCAGACTATCTCTTTTTTTGTGGAGGCTTGGATGAGAGACGTTCAGGACCCTTGGGTTCTGGAGGTCATTGCCCAGGGTTACAGGATAGGGTTCAAAACTCATCCGCCCAGGGGCAGATTCCTCCTGTCAAACCTCTCACCAAGACCGAGAAGAGAGACGCCTTTCTAGAGTGCTTAAGGGATCTCTCCTCTCTCAGAGTAATCATACCAGTACCTCTGGCAGAAAGAGGTCTGGGGTATTATTCAAACAGTTTCATGGTCCCAAAGAAGGAGGGCACGTTACGTCCGATTCTAGACCTAAAGTGCCTAAACAAGTCTCTGTCGGTCCCATCGTTCAAGATGGAGATGATCAGGTTCAACAGGGACAGTTCATGACTACAATAGATTTGAAGGATGCTTACCTTCACGTGCCAATCCACAAGGATCACTTCAGGTTCCTAAGATTTGCATTTCTGGACCAACCAGTTTGTGGCACTACCGTTTGACTTGGCGACTGCCCCAAGAGTCTTTTTGAAGGTTCTGGGAGCGCTGCTCGCAGTGGCAAGAGCCAGAGGTATTGCAGTGGCACCTTATCTGGACAACATCCTGGTCCAGTCTCCGTCCTACACTCTCGCGGAAGACCATTCGAGGGCTCTTCTTCTTCTCCTTCGATCCTATGGATGGAAGATCAATGTAGGAAAGAGTTTCCTGGTTCCCAGCAACAGAGTGGAATTCCTGGGCACGATAATAGATTCCATATCTATGAAGATATTGCTGACAGATCAGAGACGTTGCAAGATTGTGTCCAGCTGTCTTGCCCTTCAGACCTCCTCAAGGTCATCTGTGGCCCAGTGTATGGAGGTGATTGGGTCATGGTATCCAGGATAGATGTCATTCCATTCGCCGGGTTCCATCTCAGACTTCTTCATTTGTGCATGTTGAGACAATGGAACAGCGATCACTCGGACCTATCCCAACAGATCTCTCTGGACAACCGAACGAGGGAATCTCTCTTGGTGGATCAATCCGGGCCAACTGTCCCAGGGGACATCCTTCTTGAGACCATCCTGGGAGATTGTGACCACGGACGCAAGTCTGTCAGGATGGGGAGCTGTTTGGGGTGCCAGGAAGGCACAGGGCAGGTGGACTCAAGAGGAGTCTCTTCTCCCAATCAATATTCTGGAACTTTGAGCAATCTTCAACGCTCTGGGGGCTTGGCCCATTCTGGGGTCATCCCGATTCATCAGATTCCAGTCGGACAACATTACCTCGGTGGTTACATCAACCATCGGGGGGGACGAGAAGCTCCTTAGCTATGGGGGAAGTATCTTGGATTCTGGAATGGGCGGAGACCCACAACTGTTTGTTATCAGCAATCCATTTATTTGTGGTGTATTCTGGGAACCGCAAGGGGCAGAGGGCCTCTTCCACTTCCCTATCTTTTTGCTTGGGGAGCATTATTCGCTTGGCCTGTGAGACAGCGGGACTTAAGCCTCCTCAGAGGATTACGGCTCACTCAACTAGGGCTGTGGATTCTTCATGGGCCTTTAAAAGGCAATTAAACCCCAAACATTTCCTTCATGACTCAGATAGAGAATACAATTTTAAGCAATATTCCAATTTACTGCTATTACCTAATTTGCTGCAATCTTTAGATATCCTTTGTTAAAGAAAAATCAATGCACATTGGTGAGCCAATCACATGAGGCATCTATGTGCAGCCACCTATCAGAAGCTACTGAGCCTATCTAGATATGCTTTTCAGGAAAGAATATCAAGAGAACGAAGCAAATTAGATAATAGAAGTAAATTAGAAAGTTGTTTAAAATGGTATTCTCTATCTGAATCATTAAAGAAAAAAATGTGGGTTTAATGTCCCTTTAAGAATGAGGCCTCTATAGAGCAGATTTGTAAGGCGGCTACTTGGTCCTCCGTACATACTTTTGATAAATTTTTACAAATTTTATGTCTTTGCTTCGGCGGAAGCAGTTTTGGGAGAAAGGTTTTGCAGGCTGTGGTGCCCTCAGATTAGGGTCCGCCTCCTTTTGCCCTCCCGTTTTTCTCATTCAGTGTCCTCTAGAGCTTGGGTATTTGTTTCCCACAAGTAATGAATGAAGCCGTGGACTCTCCTCCCATTAAGATGGAAAACATAAATTATGTTTACCTGATCATTTCATTTCAATCTGTGGGAGGAGAGTCCACGGCTCACGCCCGTTTCTTCGGTGGGCGGACCTAAATTTATTTTTGTTCTTCTGGCACTATTTATACCCTGATATTTCTCCTACTGTTCCTTGTTCCCTTGGCAGAATGACTGGGGGATGAGGGGAGTGGGGACGGTATTTAAGCCTTTGGCTGGGGTGTGTCTGCCTCCTCCTGGTGGCCAGGTTCTTAATTCCCAAAAGTAATGAATGAAGCCGTGGACTCTCCTCCCACGGATGGAAATTAAATTATCAATCAGGTAAGCATAATTTATGTTTTTTCTTTGCTCGGCCTTGTCTCGGAGATTGCTATAAGGATCTGGGCCAGATGTTGCAGCAGAGTTTCTAACTTTTAATCTGTGGGTCCAGTGTTCCTTTTTCCTTTTAGGTGTATGCACCTTTCCATTTCAGTCTCTAATTTTTTTGGTTTGGAGATTTATCTTTTTATAATAGCGTTAGATCTGCTCGGTACTATAAATTTTATTTCTGGCCTTTTGGCCTGTCTCTTTATAGATTTTCCTCAAGGGATGGAAATTTGTATCTATTCAGGTACATAGTTCATTATTATGCATGGCAATCTGTTAGCATCCTCAAATCTTTCCATCCCTTCAGGATGTAATTGAAGGAGTTTTTGGACAGCATCCCTTGTCTTTTTTTCCTTTGCAGTTCTGTGTAGTGGCATCTAGGGTTAATATTTTCTGCCCTTTTGTTCCTATACATATACTAGATTTTCTAGTTCTTTCTCCATTCTTGATATTTGAAGAAGGAGATTTTCTCCAACATTGGTGTGTCCGGTCCACGGCGTCATCCTTACTTGTGGGATATTCTCTTCCCCAACAGGAAATGGCAAAGAGTCCCAGCAAAGCTGGTCACATGATCCCTCCTAGGCTCCGCCCACCCCAGTCATTCGACCGTCGGACAGGAGGAAATATATATAGGAGAAACCATATGATACCGTGGTGACTGTAGTTAGAGAAAATAATTCATCAGACCTGATTAAAAAACCAGGGCGGGCCGTGGACCGGACACACCGTTGGAGAAAGTAATTTATTAGGTAAGCATAAATTCTGTTTTCTCCAACATTGGTGTGTCCGGTCCACGGCGTCATCCTTACTTGTGGGAACCAATACCAAAGCTTTAGGACACGGATGAAGGGAGGGAGCAAATCAGGTCACCTAAACGGAAGGAACCACAGCTTGCAAAACCTTTCTCCCAAAAATAGCCTCCGAAGAAGCAAAAGTATCAAATTTGTAAAATTTGGCAAAAGTGTGCAGTGAAGACCAAGTCGCTGCCTTACATATCTGGTCAACAGAAGCCTCGTTCTTGAAGGCCCATGTGGAAGCCACAGCCCTAGTGGAGTGAGCTGTGATTCTTTAAGGAGGCTGCCGTCCGGCAGTCTCATAAGCCAATCGGATGATGCTTTTAAGCCAAAAGGAAAGAGAGGTAGAAGTCGCTTTTTGACCTCTCCTTTTACCAGAATAAACAACAAACAAGGAAGATGTTTGTCTGAAATCTTTAGTAGCCTCTAAATAGAACTTTAGAGCACGGACAACGTCCAAATTGTGTAACAAACGTTCCTTCTTTGAAACTGGATTCGGACACAAAGAAGGCACAGGCAACATCTCCACGGAGATGGTTAAGAGTTTTTTGGTGTTTAAATGTAGTTTTTATTCTTCTATCAAGTGTTTGTTATTTTAAAATAGTGCTGGTATGTACTATTTACTCTGAAACAGAAAAGGATGAAGATTTCTGTTTGTAAGAGGAAGATGATTTTAGCAGACAGTAACTAAAATCGGTTGCTGTTTCCACATAGGACTGTTGAGATGAAGTAACTTCAGTTGGGGGAAACAGTTAGCAGACTTTTCTGCTTAAGGTATGACTAGCCATATTTCTAACAAGACTGTGTAATGCTGGAAGGCTGTCATTTCCCCTCATGGGGACCGGTAAGCCATTTTCTTAGTCAAAAACAAACAGAATAAAGGGCTTATTATGGGCTAAAAAACTGGTAGACATTTTTATGGGCTAAATCGATTGCTTTATTTGTGCATATTATTCAAATTTAGGCTAACAATTGACATTTATAATCTTGGGGAACGTTTATAAAACGGCAGGCACTGTATTGGACACCTTTTTCAGTCAGGGGGCTTTTCTAGTCATAGACTGAGCCTCATTTTCGCGCCATTAATGCGCAGTTGTTTTTTGAGAACAGGGCATGCAGATGCATGTGTGTGGATCTAAGAATCTCTGAAAAAGCTTTTAGAAGGCGTCATTTGGTATCGTATTCCCCTCAGGGTTTGGTTGGGTCTTAGCAAAGACTGTATCTGGGACTGTATAGGGGTTAAATTGAAAAACGGCTCCGGTTCCGTTATTTTAAGGGTTAAAGCTCTGAAATTTGGTGTGCAATACTTTTAAGGCTTTAAGACACTGTGGTGAAAATTTGGTAATTTTTGAACAATTCCTTCATACTTTTTCACATATTCAGTAATAAAGTGTTTTCTGTTTGAAATTTAAAGTGACAGTAACGGTTTTATTTTAAAACGTTTTTGTGCATTGTTGACAAGTTTAAGCCTGTTTAACATGTCTATACCTTCAGATAAGCTATGTTCTATATGTATGAAAGCCAATGTGTCTCCCCATTTAAATTTATGTGACAATTGTGCCATAGCGTCCAAACAAAGTAAGGACAGTACTGCCACAAATAATGATATTGCCCAAGATGATTCCTCAAATGAGGGGAGTAAACATGATACTACATCATCTCCTACTGTGTCTACACCAGTTTTGCCCATGCAGGAGGCCCCTAGTACATCTAGTGCGCCAATGCTTATTACCATGCAACAATTAACTGCTGTAATGGATAACTCCATAGCAAATCTTTTATCCAAAATGCCTACTTATCAGAGAAAGCGTGATTGCTCTGTTTTGAACACTGAAGAGCAAGAGGACGCTGATGATAATTGTTCTGTCATACCCTCACACCAATCTGAAGGGGCCATGAGGGAGGTTTTGTCTGAGGGAGAAATTTCAGATTCAGGAAAAATTTCTCATCAAGCTGAACCTGATGTTGTGACATTTAAATTTAAATTAGAACATCTCCGCGCACTGCTTAAGGAGGTGTTATCTACTCTGGATGATTGTGACAATTTGGTCATTCCAGAGAAATTATGCAAGATGGACAGGTTCCTAGAGGTTCCGGTGCCCCCCCGACGCTTTTCCTATACCCAAGCGGGTGGCGGATATAGTAAATAAAGAGTGGGAAAAGCCCGGCATACCTTTTGTTCCTCCCCCTATATTTAAGAAATTATTTCCTATGGTCGACCCCAGAAAGGACTTATGGCAGACAGTCCCCAAGGTCGAGGGGGCAGTTTCTACTCTAAACAAACGCACTACTATTCCTTTCGAAGATAGTTGTGCTTTCAAAGATCCTATGGATAAAAAATTGGAAGGTTTGCTTAAAAAGATTTTTGTACAGCAAGGCTACCTTCTACAACCAATTTCATGCATTGTTCCTGTCACTACGGCAGCGTGGTTCTGGTTCGAGGAACTAGAAAAGTCGCTCAGTAGAGAAACTCCATATGAGGAGGTTATGGACAGAGTTCACGCACTTAAATTGGCTAACTCTTTTATTTTAGATGCCGCTTTGCAATTAGCAAAATTAGCGGCGAAAAATTCAGGGTTTGCTATTGTGGCGCGCAGAGCGCTTTGGCTAAAGTCTTGGTCAGCGGATGTGTCATCCAAGACAAAATTACTTAACATTCCTTTCAAAGGTAAAACTTTATTTGGACCTGATTTGAAAGAGATTATTTCAGTCATCACTGGGGGAAAGGGCCACGCCCTTCCACAGGATAGGTCTTTTAAGGCTAAAAATAAGCCTAATTTTCGTCCCTTTCGCAGAAATGGACCAGCCTCTAATTCTGCATCCTCTAAGCAAGAGGGTAATGCCTCACAACCCAAACCAGCCTGGAAACCAATGCAAGGCTGGAACAAAGGTAAGCAGGCCAAGAAACCTGCCACTGCTAACAAGACAGCATGAAGGAGTAGCCCCCGATCCGGGACCGGATCTGGTGGGGGGCAGACTCTCTCTTTGCTCAGGCTTGGGCAAGAGATGTTCAGGATCCTTGGGCGCTAGAAATAGTTTCTCAAGGTTATCTCCTGGAATTCAAGGAACTACCCCCAAGGGGAAGGTTCCACAAGTCTCACTTATCCTCAAACCAAATAAAGAGACAGGCATTCTTACATTGTGTAGAAGACCTGTTAAAGATGGGAGTGATACACCCAGTTCCAATAAAGGAACTAGGAATGGGATTTTATTCCAATCTGTTCGTAGTTCCCAAAAAAGAGGGAACGTTCAGACCAATTTTGGATTTGAAGATCCTAAACAAATTTCTCAGGGTACCATCGTTCAAAATGGAAACTATTCAAACGATTCTACCCACCATCCAGGAAAGTCAATTTATGACTACCGTGGATCTAAAGGATGCGTACCTACATATCCCTATCCACAAGGAACATAATCAGTTCCTAAGGTTCGCTTTTCTGGACAAACATTACCAGTTTGTGGCTCTTCCATTCGGATTAGCCACTGCTCCAAGGATTTTCACAAAGGTGCTAGGGTCCCTTCTAGCGGTTCTAAGACCAAGGGGCATTGCAGTAGTACCTTACTTGGACGACATTCTAATACAAGCGTCGTCCCTGTCAAAGGCAAAGGCTCATACGGACATCGTTCTAGCCTTTCTCACATCTCACGGATGGAAGGTGAACAAAGAAAAGAGTTCTCTGTCCCCGTCAACAAGAGTTCCGTTCTTGGGAACAATAATAGATTCCTTAGAAATGAGGATTTTTCTGACAGAGGTCAGAAAATCAAAACTTCTAAGCTCTTGTCAAGTGCTTCATTCTGTTCCTCGTCCTTCCATAGCGCAGTGCATGGAAGTAATAGGATTGATGGTTGCAACAATGGACGTAGTTCCTTTTGCACGAATTCATCTAAGACCATTACAACTGTGCATGCTCAAACAGTGGAATGGGGATTATACAGACTTGTCTCCAATGATTCAAGTAGATCAAAAGACCAGAGATTCACTCCGTTGGTGGCTGACCCTGGACCCTCTGTCCCAGGGAATGAGCTTCCGCAGGCCAGAGTGGGTCATTGTCACGACCGACGCCAGTCTAGTGGGCTGGGGTGCGGTCTGGGAATCCCTGAAAGCTCAGGGTCTATGGTCTCGGGAAGAGTCTCTTCTCCCGATAAACATTCTGGAACTGAGAGCGATATTCAATGCTCTCAAAGCTTGGCCTCAACTAGCAAAGGCCAAATTCATAAGGTTCCAATCAGACAACATGACGACTGTTGCTTATATCAATCATCAAGGGGGGACAAAGAGTTCCCTGGCGATGAAAGAAGTGACCAAAATAATTCAATGGGCGGAGGATCACTCCTGCCACTTGTCTGCGATCCACATCCCAGGAGTGGAAAATTGGGAAGCGGATTTTCTGAGTCGTCAGACATTTCATCCGGGGGAGTGGGAACTCCATCCGGAAATCTTTGCCCAAATAACTCAATTATGGGGCATTCCAGACATGGATCTGATGGCGTCTCGTCAGAACTTCAAGGTTCCTTGCTACGGGTCCAGATCCAGGGATCCCAAGGCGACTCTAGTAGATGCACTAGTAGCACCTTGGATTTTCAACCTAGCTTACGTATTCCCACCGTTTCCTCTCATTCTCAGGCTGGTAGCCAGGATCAATCAGGAGAGGGCCTCGGTGATCTTGATACCTCCTGCGTGGCCACGCAGGACTTGGTATGCAGACCTGGTGAATATGTCATCGGCTCCACCATGGAAGCTACCTTTGAGACAGGACCTTCTTGTTCAAGGTCCATTCGAACACCCAAATCTGGTCTCCCTCCAACTGACGGCTTGGAGATTGAACGCTTGATTCTATCAAAGCGTGGGTTTTCAGATTCGGTGATAGATACTCTGGTTCAGGCCAGAAAACCTGTAACTAGAAAAATTTACCATAAAATATGGAAAAAATATATCTGTTGGTGAATCCAAGGGATTCCCATGGAATAAAATAAAAATTCCTAAGATTCTCTCCTTTCTTCAAGAAGGTTTGGAGAAAGGATTATCTGCAAGTTCCCTAAAGGGACAGATCTCTGCTTTATCTGTCTTACTACACAAAAGACTGGCAGCTGTGCCAGATGTTCAAGCATTTGTTCAGGCTCTGGTTAGGATCAAGCCTGTTTACAGACCTTTGACTCCTCCCTGGAGTCTAAATCTAGTTCTTTCAGTTCTTCAAGGGATTCCGTTTGAACCCTTACATTCCATAGATATTAAGTTACTATCTTGGAAAGTTTTGTTTTTGGTTGCAATTTCTTCTGCTAGAAGAGTTTCAGAGTTATCTGCTCTGCAGTGTTCTCCTCCTTATCTGTTGTTCCATGCAGATAAGGTGGTTTTGCGTACTAAGCCTGGTTTTCTTCCTAAAGTTGTTTCTAACAAAAATATTAACCAGGAGATAGTTGTACCTTCTTTGTGTCCGAATCCAGTTTCAAAGAAGGAACGTTTGTTACACAATTTGGACGTTGTCCGTGCTCTAAAGTTCTATTTAGAGGCTACTAAAGATTTCAGACAAACATCTTCCTCGTTTGTTGTTTATTCTGGTAAAAGGAGAGGTCAAAAAGCGACTAATACCTCTCTTTCCTTTTGGCTTAAAAGCATCATCCGATTGGCTTATGAGACTGCCGGACGGCAGCCTCCTTAAAGAATCACAGCTCACTCCACTAGGGCTGTGGCTTCCACATGGGCCTTCAAGAACGAGGCTTCTGTTGACCAGATATGTAAGGCAGCGACTTGGTCTTCACTGCACACTTTTGCCAAATTTTACAAATTTGATACTTTTGCTTCTTCGGAGGCTATTTTTGGGAGAAAGGTTTTGCAAGCTGTGGTTCCTTCCGTTTAGGTGACCTGATTTGCTCCCTCCCTTCATCCGTGTCCTAAAGCTTTGGTATTGGTTCCCACAAGTAAGGATGACGCCGTGGACCGGACACACCAATGTTGGAGAAAACAGAATTTATGCTTACCTAATAAATTACTTTCTCCAACGGTGTGTCCGGTCCACGGCCCGCCCTGGTTTTTTAATCAGGTCTGATGAATTATTTTCTCTAACTACAGTCACCACGGTATCATATGGTTTCTCCTATATATATTTCCTCCTGTCCGTCGGTCGAATGACTGGGGTGGGCGGAGCCTAGGAGGGATCATGTGACCAGCTTTGCTGGGACTCTTTGCCATTTCCTGTTGGGGAAGAGAATATCCCACAAGTAAGGATGACGCCGTGGACCGGACACACCGTTGGAGAAAGTAATTTATCAGGTAAGCATAAATTCTGTTTTTAATAGACCAGGTCGTGTTGTCAGTATCCTGGATGTTTTGTAATGTTTTTGCTAAATGCTTTTAACTTTTTTTAAAACTTTTTTGTCTCGGTGGAGACTGTTCTGGGTAGGAAGGTTTTTCAGGCGTTGGTTTATGGTAATAGGTGCCTGCCTTCTTGTTTCCCACACGTTTTTCACTTGTGGACTCCTTAGCTTGGCTATTGGTTCCCATGAGTAAGGATTTTGTGGACTCTTGGCACCTAGA
The DNA here is from genome assembly GCF_027579735.1 of Bombina bombina. Classification (NCBI taxonomy): domain Eukaryota; kingdom Metazoa; phylum Chordata; class Amphibia; order Anura; family Bombinatoridae; genus Bombina; species Bombina bombina. Next base: position 267,139,949 of record NC_069506.1, on the reverse strand, counting down.
AAGAAAACATAATTTATGCTTGCCTGATAAATTCCTTTCTTTCTGGGTTGGCGGTAGTTATAGTTTACCCTACTATCTTTCTTACTTCTTCCTCCTTTTCCTCGGCTATGCGTACTACTGGGAGAGAGAGGAAAGTGGGAGAGATACTTAAAGCTTTGTTGTGGGGTGTCATTGCGTCCTCCTGGTGGCCAGGAAGTGAATTTCCACAAGTAAGAATTTTTTGGACTCTTACCACCAAGAAAGAAAGGAATTTATAAGGTATGCATAAATTATGTTTTTTTTTTGTATTTAACATAAGTTGAATAAATGTGAAGTATATCTTTAATTAAAAAAAAGTAAATAAAATAAACACACATGTCACTATAAAAGTGTGTGCAGACACTCTGCCAAAGCATGTTTTTTACTGTATCTGGTTTTTTTTCCCGATAGGAAAAGGTGACCTTTCCCAGTAAGCCAGAGGCCAGCTTCAATTTGCTGAATTCATTGTGTAATGGGGTTGGTTCCAGACAGAAACCCTCTATGGATGGGGTGCATAGAATACGAGTGGATTTTAGGGTGAGCCTGTTCACATTGTTTAGAATTTTTCATTGCTTATGATTGTAGCACTATTATTCTGATGGGGAGTTATTTACCCTTTGGTAAATATCCCCAAGGCAGAACATACAGTGATCTGATATGTCATTGCAAAAAATGCAGCATATCTGCAGAAAGGACAGGACACATGCAGGAACTGTTAGCGCTTTAACTTTGTAGTGCTTCTTCACATTAGACTGTTCTCTTCAAACTGAGCTGTGCTCTGGCTGCACTGTGTAAGTTTTCCTTAACACAGCGCATCCAGAGCAAAGTGCTGTTTGAAGTGCGCAGTCAAATATGCAACAGCGCATTTCTTGTTGACTGTCCCTCAGATTTTTTCAAACCCGCCCCCTAGCCTTTCCCAGTCTGTAAAGCTGTTTATTTTGAATGTAAGACGTTAATATGAGCATTGCATCTTTTTATTACTAAATTTCTATGTTAGACCAAGAGAAAAGGAAACGGATTTATTCAAGAGACATGTTAAAAAATTTTTTTTTTAGGCAGCTAATTTGCAATGCAATTTTCAACTACTGCACTATATTATAAAATGTTAAAAATGTCTTTATTCTTCAGTTAACCAACACATTACAATTGAACTGGTGCCTTAGTGTAACTGTCCAATTTAAAATTTAATTTTATTTAAAAATGACCTGCAGAAACAATTTCACTTAAAAAAAAATCTCATTGCAGAAAGTGAAGAAAAGTTCATCATCTGGGGTAAATATTTGAGGTATAATGATGCAACACTAGTGTCAAAATACATTTAACACTGAATTATCTCTTTTGCAGGAGGATTGTGATGTGGAGAATGTGTGGGAGATGAGGGGACTCAGTATACTAACTACTGTGCCTATCACACCAAGGGTGGTCTGCTTTTTGTGCGCTAGCAGTGGGCGTGTGGAGGTAAGAACACGTGGGACTTGTTAATAGAGACATTTTCATGGGTTAAAGAATCATCATTTCACTTAAAGTTAGACTGTTCAGAATGTATAGGTTAATAGTACTACATCAACTTGGAAAAAGTTGGAATAATACTAGGTAGGTCCTCCCTCTTTCTGACCCTCCTGGTACTTTGTTTAAAAGTGTTTGTCTTTGAAAACAAATTCAGTGCCAACTTTCCATGTTTAAATCACATAAAGAAAAAACTTTAGCAAACTTCTCCCTGTGTAATTTTCTCTCCGTAGTTTTCAAATCTTCTACTTGGAGAAGGTTGCTCTCTTTGTAATTCTTCTAATTTTGTTATTATTACCTTCCTACTGGATTGCTTTATATCAGTTTTCCCTATCACCTGTATTCTATCCATGAATTACTGTAAGGGTTCTACCATCCTGCTTATTGCTCTCAAAACAATTACCTTTCACATTCTGCACTATGGGCTCTCACCTTTTAGACATGGGTTTTTTACTCCATCATTCAACTAAACAGGGTCTTTTGTTATATCCTTCAAGGGTCGGTTCCAAGGGGGGGCATTGGGGGGCAATGCCCACCCAAATGGAATGCTGTGCCCCCTTTTAAAAATATTGATATGCTCATACGTTTTAAAAATAATAAATAAAATAATGAATTGTTATGTAATGCTGCATGCTGAGGGCGGAGTTAGCTGCCGAACTGTGAGGTCACATCACGCATCTGCAAGGAGCTCCGTGTCTTAACCTCTTAATTGGAATTGGAAGTTAATTAGAGACTTTTTGGACTTGTTTTAAACCCTATTAATTTTACCTAACTATCGTGAGTTACTTATTTTCTTAAACAATAGACCATGATAAGAATATGATTGTATCATATAAATATAAGTCTATAAATGGCTACCGGCTTCTATCGACGCCTCAAAAGTGCACTGTGATCTTAGGCCCGGCCTAAGATCACAGTGCACTTTTGAGGTATCGATAGAAGCCAGTAGCCATTTATAGACTTATATTTATATGATACAATCATATTCTTATAGGTTCACAGTACATAGGTTGTTTGAAGTAGCCTGATATCCGTTAGTTATTGCGAAACAGGTATAGCTAAATCTAATCTACAAAATTACTAATACCTGAAAACCTAGTATCCTCACTGCTATTACAAACAAAGGGGTTAATTGCATTGGGGGGTTTGGGGTGCATGCCTGTTTAGGGGACATGACTGAGATTTGAGAATGAGTTTAAGGGTTTTGGATCATGGTGATTAAGGAGTGAATTATTTTTAAGGAGCTATTGCACTGGGGGTCTCAAGTTTAATGGCTCTGTTTTAGTGCACTGCATAGGATTTAGACTTCATTCTTTTACCTAGTGATTTAGCACATGTTCTCCAAATGTTAATAGTGGGGGATAAGCCAGCCAGAAGCTACACTTTCCTGCAGAATATGTAGGTCTGCTCTTATTTTGACTCTCATACATACTTTGTAAATGTGTGCCCCCTCGTGACAAAAAAATGCCCGTCCCATTTAATTCGTTCTGGAGTCAACCCTGTATCCTTGTCTTACGCCTGAGTCAAAGTTTGGCTAGCTTTCCTACACTACCTGCGTTATATACAGGGTGCCATTTCCTGTCTCCACTCGCATAGTTCCAGTCTTTCTAAAGTATGTTGGATTTTTTTTTAAATACTTGGTGCACGTCTGCAAAATCACTACAGCATTTTCATTCTTTAGTATTTCTAACCTCTCTGTTCTTATACACACCTTTGGTGTTTGTGCCCTGTGCAGCCAATTGTTTTAGTGAGATGCAGTCTACAATGCCTCCTGCTCGCTTTCATTACTTTCCACAGCTCCTGGCCTCCACTCATCATATTGATCATATTGATTCTTCTATGTGACCATTCATGCTGCATACACATCGTGACAACTTCTTCCCTTTTTGCTTATATGTAATATAAAATCTATATAGCGTTTGAAAAAAATTAAGAAACACTTGTATATTGATGGCAAGAAAAAAATAACTTTGCTGATGTTCTAAACAGACACTTTTTTGGGCTATAACTCTCTCTGTCTCCTATCTTTCTGTACTTTCACATGAGGCAATTGAAAGGGGTGTCTAATGACAGTCCTAAGAATTCTGCACCACAAATAAGGCATCTCTTATATGTTCTATGTAAATATAAGATGTCTTTCTCCAACATAGGTGTGTCCGGTCCACGGCGTCATCCTTACTTGTGGGATATTCTCCTCCCCAACAGGAAATGGCAAAGAGCCCAGCAAAGCTGGTCACATGATCCCTCCTAGGCTCCGCCTACCCCAGTCATTCTCTTTGCCGTTGTACAGGCAACATCTCCACGGAGATGGCTTAGAGTTTTTTAGTGTTTAACTGTAGTTTTTATTATTCAATCAAGAGTTTGTTATTTTGAAATAGTGCTGGTATGTACTATTTACTCAGAAACAGAAAAGAGATGAAGATTTCTGTTTGTATGAGGAAAATGATTTTAGCAACCGTAACTAAAATCCATGGCTGTTCCACACAGGACTGTTGAGAGCAATTAACTTCAGTTGGGGGAACAGTATGCAGTCTCTTGCTGCTTGAGGTATGACACATTCTAACAAGACGATGTAATGCTGGAAGCTGTCATTTTCCCTATGGGATCCGGTAAGCCATGTTTATTACGATCGTAAATAAGGGCTTCACAAGGGCTTATTAAGACTGTAGACTTTTTTTGGGCTAAATCGATTCATTATTAACACATATTTAGCCTTGAGGAATCATTTTATCTGGGTATTTTGATATAATAATATCGGCAGGCACTGTATTAGACACCTTATACCTTAGGGGCTTTCCCAAAGCATAAGCAGAGCCTCATTTTCGCGCCGGTGTGGCGCACTTGTTTTTGAGAGGCATGGCATGCAGTCGCATGTGAGAGGAGCTCTGACACTTAGAAAAGACTTTCTGAAGGCGTCATTTGGTATCGTATTCCCCTTTGGGCTTGGTTGGGTCTCAGCAAAGCAGATACCAGGGACTGTAAAGGGGTTAAAGTTTAAAACGGCTCCGGTTCCGTTATTTTAAGGGTTAAAGCTTCCAAATTTGGTGTGCAATACTTTTAAGGCTTTAAGACACTGTGGTGAAAATTTGGTGAATTTTGCACAATTCCTTCATGTTTTTTCGCAATTGCAGTAATAAAGTGTGTTCAGTTTAAAATTTAAAGTGACAGTAACGGTTTTATTTTAAAACGTTTTTTGTACTTTGTTATCAAGTTTATGCCTGTTTAACATGTCTGAACTACCAGATAGACTGTGTTCTGAATGTGGGGAAGCCAGAATTCCTATTCATTTAAATAAATGTGATTTATGTGATAATGACAATGATGCCCAAGATGATTCCTCAAGTGAGGGGAGTAAGCATGGTACTGCATCATTCCCTCCTTCGTCTACACGAGTCTTGCCCACTCAGGAGGCCCCTAGTACATCTAGCGCGCCAATACTCCTTACTATGCAACAATTAACGGCTGTAATGGATAATTCTGTCAAAAACATTTTAGCCCAAATGAACACTTGTCAGCGTAAGCGCGGCTGCTCTGTTTTAGATACTGTAGAGCATGGCAACGCTGATACTAATATCTCTGAAGGGCCCCTAACCCAGTCTGATGGGGCCAGGGAAGTTTTGTCTGAGGGAGAAATTACTGATTCAGGGAACATTTCTCAACAGGCTGAACCTGATGTGATTGCATTTAAATTTAAGTTGGAACATCTCCGCATTCTGCTTAAGGAGGTATTATCCACTCTGGATGATTGTGACAAGTTGGTCATCCCAGAGAAACTATGTAAAATGGACAAGTTCCTAGAGGTGCCGGGGCTCCCAGAAGCTTTTCCTATACCCAAGCGGGTGGCGGACATTGTTAATAAAGAATGGGAAAGGCCCGGTATTCCTTTCGTCTTCGAACTATTCTTCCTTCCATCCAGGAAGGTCAATTCATGACCACGGTGGATTTAAAGGATGCGTATCTACATATTCCTATCCACAAGGAACATCATCGGTTCCTGAGGTTCGCATTCCTGGACAAGCATTACCAGTTCGTGGCGCTTCCTTTCGGATTAGCCACTGCTCCAAGGATTTTCACAAAGGTACTAGGGTCCCTTCTAGCTGTGCTAAGACCAAGGGGCATTGCTGTAGTACCTTACTTGGACGACATTCTGATTCAAGCGTCGTCCCTTCCTCAAGCAAAGGCTCACACGGACATCGTCCTGGCCTTTCTCAGATCTCACGGATGGAAAGTGAACGTGGAAAAGAGTTCTCTATCTCCGTCAACAAGGGTTCCCTTCTTGGGAACAATAATAGACTCCTTAGACATGAGGATATTTCTGACAGAGGCCAGAAAAACAAAGCTTCTAGACTCTTGTCGGATACTTCATTCCGTTCCTCTTCCTTCCATAGCTCAGTGCATGGAAGTGATCGGGTTGATGGTAGCGGCAATGGACATAGTTCCTTTTGCGCGCATTCATCTAAGACCATTACAACTGTGCATGCTCAGTCAGTGGAATGGGGATTATACAGACTTGTCTCCGAAGATACAAGTAAATCAGAGGACCAGAGACTCACTCCGTTGGTGGCTGTCCCTGGACAACCTGTCACAAGGGATGACATTCCGCAGACCAGAGTGGGTCATTGTCACGACCGACGCCAGTCTGATGGGCTGGGGCGCGGTCTGGGGAGCCCTGAAAGCTCAGGGTCTTTGGTCTCGGGAAGAATCTCTTCTACCGATAAATATTCTGGAACTGAGAGCGATATTCAATACTCTCAAGGCTTGGCCTCAGCTAGCGAGGGCCAAGTTCATACGGTTTCAATCAGACAACATGACAACTGTTGCGTACATCAACCATCAGGGGGGAACAAGGAGTTCTCTAGCGATGGAAGAAGTGACCAAAATCATTCTATGGGCGGAGTCTCACTCCTGCCACCTGTCCGCTATCCAGATCCCAGGAGTGGAAAATTGGGAAGCGGATTTTCTGAGTCGTCAGACATTGCATCCGGGGGAGTGGGAACTCCATCCGGAAATCTTTGCCCAAGTCACTCAGCTGTGGGGCATTCCAGACCTGGATCTGATGGCCTCTCGTCAGAACTTCAAAGTTCCTTGCTACGGGTCCAGATCCAGGGATCCCAAGGCGGCTCTAGTGGATGCACTAGTAGCACCTTGGACCTTCAAACTAGCTTATGTGTTCCCGCCGTTTCCTCTCATCCCCAGGCTGGTAGCCAGGATCAATCAGGAGAGGGCGTCGGTGATCTTGATAGCTCCTGCGTGGCCACGCAGGACTTGGTATGCAGATCTGGTGAATATGTCATCGGCTCCACCTTGGAAGCTACCTTTGAGACGAGACCTTCTTGTTCAGGGTCCGTTCGAACATCCGAACCTGGTTTCACTCCAGCTGACTGCTTGGAGATTGAACGCTTGATTTTATCGAAGCGAGGGTTCTCAGATTCTGTTATCGATACTCTTGTTCAGGCCAGAAAGCCTGTAACTAGAAAAATTTACCACAAAATTTGGAAAAAATATATCTGTTGGTGTGAATCTAAAGGATTCCCTTGGGACAAGGTTAAGATTCCTAAGATTCTATCCTTCCTTCAAGAAGGATTGGAAAAAGGATTATCTGCAAGTTCCCTGAAGGGACAGATTTCTGCCTTGTCTGTGTTACTTCACAAAAAGCTGGCAGCTGTGCCAGATGTTCAAGCCTTTGTTCAGGCTCTGGTTAGAATTAAGCCTGTTTACAAACCTTTGACTCCTCCTTGGAGTCTCAATTTAGTTCTTTCAGTTCTTCAGGGGGTTCCGTTTGAACCCTTACATTCCGTTGATATTAAGTTATTATCTTGGAAAGTTTTGTTTTTAGTTGCAATCTCTTCTGCTAGAAGAGTTTCAGAATTATCTGCTCTGCAGTGTTCTCCTCCTTATCTGGTGTTCCATGCAGATAAGGTGGTTTTACGTACTAAGCCTGGTTTTCTTCCAAAAGTTGTTTCTAACAAAAACATTAACCAGGAGATTATCGTACCTTCTCTGTGTCCGAAACCAGTTTCAAAGAAGGAACGTTTGTTGCACAATTTAGATGTTGTTCGCGCTCTAAAATTCTATTTAGATGCTACAAAGGATTTTAGACAAACATCTTCCTTGTTTGTTGTTTATTCTGGTAAAAGGAGAGGTCAAAAAGCAACTTCTACCTCTCTCTCTTTTTGGATTAAAAGCATCATCAGATTGGCTTACGAGACTGCCGGACGGCAGCCTCCCGAAAGAATCACAGCTCATTCCACTAGGGCTGTGGCTTCCACATGGGCCTTCAAGAACGAGGCTTCTGTTGATCAGATATGTAGGGCAGCGACTTGGTCTTCACTGCACACTTTTACCAAATTTTACAAGTTTGATACTTTTGCTTCTTCTGAGGCTATTTTTGGGAGAAAGGTTTTGCAAGCCGTGGTGCCTTCCATTTAGGTGACCTGATTTGCTCCCTCCCTTCATCCGTGTCCTAAAGCTTTGGTATTGGTTCCCACAAGTAAGGATGACGCCGTGGACCGGACACACCTATGTTGGAGAAAACAGAATTTATGTTTACCTGATAAATTACTTTCTCCAACGGTGTGTCCGGTCCACGGCCCGCCCTGGTTTTTTTAATCAGGTCTGATAATTTATTTTCTTTAACTACAGTCACCACGGTATCATATGGTTTCTCCTATGCAAATATTCCTCCTTAACGTCGGTCGAATGACTGGGGTAGGCGGAGCCTAGGAGGGATCATGTGACCAGCTTTGCTGGGCTCTTTGCCATTTCCTGTTGGGGAGGAGAATATCCCACAAGTAAGGATGACGCCGTGGACCGGACACACCGTTGGAGAAAGTAATTTATCAGGTAAACATAAATTCTGTTTTTTGACAGGTAAACATTGCTCTTTCTGTGTTACTCAGTTAGTATATGCTAATACACCATAGCGCCAGCTGTGCACAAATGGGTCTCTTTGCACTGCATGCCACCCAACAGATCCTTCAGAGGTACTACTACCTCAGGGTTCCAAGCAGCTTCCACAAAGTTACAGCTTGTTTTCCTTACTACTTTGTATCATTGTGTCTCTCTTCATTTAGGCCTTCAATTTTCCTTTTTGTTCTCTTTTTCTTTCATGGGATCTCCCTTTAGTTTCTCGCCTAAACTGCTTGCAGGGACATGAAAACCAACATTTTTCTTTCATGATTTAGACAGAGCATACCAATTTACAACTTTTCAATCTACTTCTGTTATGAATGGTTCATTATCTTGGTATCCTTTGTTGAATCAGCAGCTAGCTTCCACTGGTGCTCCTGAGCCTGCCTAGGTATGCATTCCAACAAAGGATACCAGGAGAACAAAGCACATTAGATAATAGTAGAAAATTGTAAAATTGCATGCTCTATGTGAATCATGATTGTTTAATTTTGACTTTTAATTTGTCTATAGCAGTGCTAAGTATCTCTAACATTACAATGTAGATGGGGCTCTGAAGTTTTGTCTTCAGGATGAAAAGTCCTATTGGGGAATTTAGAAAGTCCTTCTTGGTTGTCTGTCCATGATACTTCTCTTGTCAACTGTGTGAGGGAGCCACTTGATGTTCCTTACACCAGGGCTCCACAAATCTGTTACAAATTTAGGATCCAGTAAGAATATTTAGGAGCCAAACATGCTTTTAGGAGCCAGAAAGTGTTATTTGTATTTAGATATATGGAGAATAACTCAAAGTTAGGAGCCAGGGGTAAAATTCAAGGAGCCGAAGGCTCCCATGCTCCTGGATTTGTTGAGCCCCTTCTTACACACCTTCTGTTGAAAAGTTGTATGAGCAGTTCCCATTGCATAGTAAGCTATTGTCTTTTCTGCTAATAGATGTATATGTTAATGTAAACCCATGTGTCCTAAGTAGCATAGCTTCCACAACTTTCACTATAGAACAGGGGTGAATAAAGTATTATTGTACTTAAACCCTTTTTGTCACATTTCTGACAGCGTTAAACGAAAATCATGAATGCACTTACCTACTGTTAACAACGAATGCTTAATATGGCCGCCGACACCGGTATTCGTCTCTTTTTGGGTACACACCTTTCTTTCTAATGATAATGAGAGTCCACGATCCTTGCTCAAGAAAATTCACTTCCTGTCAACCAGGAGGCGGCAAAGATACCCTACCAAAGCATTACATATATCCCTTCTACTTCCGCTTCTCTCCCAGTAGTTCTTTGCCTGTGTCAAGGAGAGAGAGGAGTTAGAAGAAATTGGATTATACCCTCAGTGTATAGTTCCCAGAAAAGAGGGTTTCTTACTCAGATGCTGGAGAAATGTAAATCTTCTGAGTGGAGTCCTTTTCAAACAGCAAGTCATTGGTGTTACTGGGAAGTTCCCAGTTTCTTTTTAAAGACACGATGAGTCCACGGATTTCATCCTTATGGGATATTCACCTCCTGGTCAGCAGGAGGAGGCAAAGAGCACCACAGCAAAGCTTCTATATATAGCTCCTCCCTTCCCTCCCACTCCAGTCATTCTCTTTGCCTACGTTAGTGATAGGAAGAGGTAAAGTGAGGTGTTAGAAAAGATTCTTCAATCAAGAGTTTATTATTTTTAAAGTAGTCGAAAACTGAAACAGAGTAAAAGACAGCGCAAAACAGACCGGATTCAAGGTAGTACTTTATTCAAACAGGCAACACGCCATAAAAACAGATTCTACTTACAAGATGTAAGTTAACAGCAAGCGTTTCACAAATTCTGTTGTGAACAGTAAGAGTCCCTTTCTGGAGTTCTACAGTTTCACTGTGCCAGATGGATAAATCCTCCTCCGGTGTGTCAGATGGGACCCGGTAAGCTCAACGCGTTTCCCCCAGTGTACGCCCGGGCTTTTTCAAGAGCAGATGTCTATATTTTTAAAGTAGTGCCAGAGAGTGCTACTTTGTTCTAGGGTGTAGCCGTAGTCCATATCAGTCTCTGCAGTAGAGCTTTTGGTGGCTTTAGAGCAATAGGAACTCGTGGGACATAATTCTCACTGTGCCTCCTATACATTAATGCTGCCCTTATCCTAACAGCCTAAGCACAGTTAACTCAGGCTTTATGATTTTCCACAGGGCTATGGGAGGGAGAGGACCTCCTAAACCTGCTGAGCTGCCCTGCTGTCGGGCAGAATACAAAGGTAAGTGCTGACTTTTTTATTCTGGGTCTGAAAAAAAGTGAAGATTCAGGACAGAGGAAGTGTAGCACTTTTCTGGGACATAAAGCTCCTACATATATCTAAAGGAGAGGTTCATGTGACAGCATTTTCTTCACAGGTACTGGGGCTGAGAAGAATGGAAGGTGGCTTATCTGGGGTTTTGTATAGATTCAATCACACAGTAGACTTAACATTACAGTGTTAATTTTCTTGGACCGAGCTAACTATCAGAGGGCTCAGAGAGTGTGATTGATTTGTGTACTTTCTATTAGCGGTATTGCACTTTGCCCCCAGGCATAAAATGTAAGGTTCAGATCTCCCGGAGTACTATTTCTGAAGATAGTAATGGCGACCGGGAGAGGTGTGTGGTAACGCCCATGGCAGGCGGGGTTATGTTTGGCACCGTTTGGGAGCACAATTTTCTATCTCCCGGCAGATTCAGGGATTGTGTGTTTCACGCCCACGAGGGAGAAGTTATGTTAAACCGACTGAGACTGAACTCGCTATTTTCCTTCCGTTCATCAGATGGTTGAGCGTTTTTTCTTTCCTAGCACAATACTTAGTGCTGTCATTAAGTGTGTCCGGATTGCGCTCCGTATCTGCCTGAGAACTATTATGTTAAATTTAAGCATGAAGTTCTGATGGCTTACCTCAGCAAGGTTTATCTGAGCTGTACGTAGGGAATATGATACTTGCGTACTATTCTAATTTTTTTCTGCACTCAAAAATATAAAGTTGTGGTTTAAAATTTAAAGAAACAGTAACGTTTGTTTAGCTGTTAATTTTATTATAGGAATTTCAGCTATTTCTTTGATATTTCATCCGTTGTGATTTTGGATGTCACAAAAGCACACAAAAATAAAATTACTTTTAAGATTTAAAGAGATAGTAACGTTTTTTATGTGTTAAGTTTATTACAGAATTGCAGCTGTTTATTTGTTACTTCATCTATTGTTACTTTGGATGGAACAAAAGCACACAAAAATAAATAGTTACTTTTAAAGATTTAAAGGCACAGTAACGTTTTTTTTATGTGTAAATTGTATTAAAATATTTCAGCTGTTTATTTGTTAATTCCTTCTTTGTGTCTTAGGATGGAACAAAAACTCACAACAATAAGTTACTTTTACGATTAAAGAGACAGTAACATTTTTTATGTGTAAAATATATATATATATATATATAAAAAAATTCTGAACCTACTCCTTCTAAAGCGATTGCTGTTTAGGAGTCTGTTGACGATGGTCAAGTTATGCCACAAATTTCTCCTATAGTGTCCCACAAAATTTTATTGCCCACATGCAGTGCCCTGCTCTTCCTTTTACACTCCACTCGGAGTTATGATGCATTATATGTTTCTTTTTAAAGACACAATGAGTCCACGGATTTCATCCTTACTTGTGGGATTACGCCTCCTGGTCAGCAGGAGGAGGCAAAGAGCACCACAGCAGAGCTGTATATATAGCTCTTCCCTCCCACTCCAGTCAGTCTCTTTGCCTACGTTAGTGATAGGAAGAGGTAAAGTGAGGTGTTAGTTATAGATTCTTCAATCAAGAGTTTATTATTTTTAAAGTAGTGCCAGAGAGTGCTACTTTATTCTAGGGTGTAGCCGTAGTCCATAGCTGTAGTAGAGCTATTGGTGGCTTTAGAGCAATAGGAACTGGTGGGACATAATTCTCACTGCGCCTCCTATACATTTATGCTGCCCTTCTCCTGGCAGCCTAAGCATAATTAACTCAGGCTTATGATTTTCCACAGGGCTATGGGAGGGAGAGTACCTCCTAAACCTGCTGGGCTGCCCTGCTGTCGGGCAGATGTTAAAGGTAAGTGCCAACTTTTTATTCTGGGTCTGGGAACCTCAGAGGAAGTGGGGCACTTGATGAGACAGATCTAGATTCTATATCAATGAAGATTTGTCTGACAGTATGTCAGAAAATCAGAGCTTATCGATACTTGTTTAGTCATTTAGTCCATTCCTCAACCTTTATTGGTTCAGTGTATGGAAGTAATCGGGCTGATGGTAGACATCATTCCGTTTGTTCGGTTCCATCTCTGTGCCCTGCAGTTAAACATGTTCAGGCAACGGATCGGAGATTATTCAGATTTGTTTCCTCTAGTTCTACTAGGAACAGGAGACAAGGGATTCTTTTCAGTGGTGGTTGTCTCTGAATCATCTATCCCAGAGACCCTGTTTTTGCGGACCATCTTGGGTGTTTGTATAGACGCCAGCCTTCTAGGGTGGGGAGCAGTCTGGGGCTCGCTGAGGGAATTTGGGCTCAGCCTGAGTTTTTTCTTGCTATTAACATTCTGGAACTGTGAGCGATCTTCAAAGGTTGCTTCAGACAAGAACATTAATCAGGGGATTGTTGTTCCTCTCTTGTGTCCTAATCCTTCTTCCAGAAGGAACGTCTTCTGCACAATTTGGGCGTAGTCCGTGCTTTAAAATTTTACTTGCAAGCGACTAAGTACTTTCGTCAATCATCTTCTCTATTTGTCATTTTTTTCTGGAAAACGTAAGGGTCAGAAATCTACGGCTATCTCTCTTTCTTTTTGGCTGAAGAGTATCATCCGTTTTGCGTATGAGACGGCTGGACAGCAGCCTCCTGAAAGAGTTACGGTTCAATCCACCAGGGCTGTTGCTTCCTCATGGGAATTCAAAAATGAAGCTTCTGTTGAACAGATTTGCAAGGCTGCAACTTGGTCCTCTCTTCACATTTTTTCTAAATTTTACAAATGTGATACCTTTGCTTCGGCTGAGGCTGTTTTTGGGAGAAAGGTTCTTCAAGCAGTGGTGCCTTCTGTTTAGCTTCCCTGTCTTGTCCCTCCCTTGTCATCCGTGTACTCTAGCTTTGGTATTGTATCCCACAAGTAAGGATGAAATCCGTGGACTCATCGTGTCTTTAAAAAGAAAAGAAAATTTATGCCTACCTGATAAATTTGTTTCTTTTTAGACACGATGAGTCCACGGCCCGCCCTGTTCTATGAGACAGGTTATTAATTTTGTAAACTTCAGACACCTCTGCACCTTGGCTTTTCCTTTCTCTTCCTAACTTCGGTCGAATGACTGGAGTGGGAAGGAAGGGAGGAGCTATATTTACAGCTCTGCTGTTGTGCTCTTTGCCTCCTCCTGCTGACCAGGAGGCGTAATCACACAAGTAAGGATGAAATCCGTGGACTCATTGTGTCTAAAGAGAAACAAATTTATCAGGTAAGCATAAATTTCTTTTTTCCCACGTGGTAGAAAACATTGCTAATGGAATTATTTCAGTAGTTGTTATTCCTAATGGTTCCTCCATGTTACTGAAGGAGGAAGTTACTTTGGGATTATCTGTGAGAGAATTCTGACTCAGATGGAACTGTTACTTGAAGAGTTTTTTTTATCTTGCCTGGGCGACCCCAACATAGTACGTCCAGTAAAGACATTTCTCCAACATAGGTGTGTCCGGTCCACGGCGTCATCCTTACTTGTGGGATATTCTCTTCCCCAACAGGAAATGGCAAAGAGCCCAGCAAAGCTGGTCACATGATCCCTCCTAGGCTCCGCCTACCCCAGTCATTCTCTTTGCCGTTGTACAGGCAACATCTCCACGGAGATGGCTTAGAGTTTTTTAGTGTTTAACTGTAGTTTTTATTATTCAATCAAGAGTTTGTTATTTTGAAATAGTGCTGGTATGTACTATTTACTCAGAAACAGAAAAGAGATGAAGATTTCTGTTTGTATGAGGAAAATGATTTTAGCAACCGTCACTAAAATCCATGGCTGTTCCACACAGGACTGTTGAGAGCAATTAACTTCAGTTGGGGGAACAGTGTGCAGTCTCTTGCTGCTTGAGGTATGACACATTCTAACAAGACGATGTAATGCTGGAAGTTGTCATTTTCCCTATGGGATCCGGTAAGCCATGTTTATTACGATCGTAAATAAGGGCTTCACAAGGGCTTATTAAGACTGTAGACTTTATTTGGGCTAAATCGATTCATTATTAACATAAATTTAGCCTTGAGGAATCATTTTATCTGGGTATTTTGATATATTGATATCGGCAGGCACTGTATTAGACACCTTATTCTTTAGGGGCTTTCCCAAAGCATAAGCAGAGCCTCATTTTCGCGCCGGTGTTGCGCACTTGTTTTTGAGAGGCATGGCATGCAGTCGCATGTGAGAGGAGCTCTGATACTTAGAAAGGACTTTCTGAAGGCGTCATTTGGTATCGTATTCCCCTTTGGGCTTGGTTGGGTCTCAGCAAAGCAGATACCAGGGACTGTAAAGGGGTTAAAGTTCAAAACGGCTCCGGTTCCGTTATTTTATGGGTTAAAGCTTCCAAATTTGGTGTGCAATACTTTTAAGGCTTTAAGACACTGTGGTGAAAATTTGGTGAATTTTGAACAATTCCTTCATGTTTTTTCGCAATTGCAGTAATAAAGTGTGTTCAGTTTAAAATTTAAAGTGACAGTAACGGTTTTATTTTAAAACGTTTTTTGTACTTTGTTATCAAGTTTATGCCTGTTTAACATGTCTGAACTACCAGATAGACTGTGTTCTGAATGTGGGGAAGCCAGAATTCCTATTCATTTAAATAAATGTGATTTATGTGAAAATGACAATGATGCCCAAGATGATTCCTCAAGTGAGGGGAGTAAGCATGGTACTGCATCATTCCCTCCTTCGTCTACACGAGTCTTGCCCACTCAGGAGGCCCCTAGTACATCTAGCGCGCCAATACTCCTTACTATGCAACAATTAACGGCTGTAATGGATAATTCTGTCAAAAACATTTTAGCCAAAATGAACACTTATCAGCGTAAGCGCGGCTGCTCTGTTTTAGATACTGAAGAGCATGACGACGCTGATAATAATATTTCTGAAGGGCCCCTAACCCAGTCTGATGGGGCCAGGGAGGTTTTGTCTGAGGGAGAAATTACTGATTCAGGGAACATTTCTCAACAGGCTGAACCTGATGTGATTGCATTTAAATTTAAGTTGGAACATCTCCGCATTCTGCTTAAGGAGGTATTATCCACTCTGGATGATTGTGACAAGTTGGTCATCCCAGAGAAACTATGTAAAATGGACAAGTTCCTAGAGGTGCCGGGGCTCCCAGAAGCTTTTCCTATACCCAAGCGGGTGGCGGACATTGTTAATAAAGAATGGGAAAGGCCCGGTATTCCTTTCGTCCCTCCCCCCATATTTAAAAAATTGTTTCCTATGGTCGACCCCAGAAAGGACTTATGGCAGACAGTCCCCAAGGTCGAGGGAGCGGTTTCCACTTTAAACAAACGCACCACTATACCCATAGAGGATAGTTGTGCTTTCAAAGATCCTATGGATAAAAAATTAGAAGGTTTGCTTAAAAAGATGTTTGTTCAGCAAGGTTACCTTCTACAACCTATTTCATGCATTGTCCCTGTCGCTACAGCCGCATGTTTCTGGTTTGATGATCTGATAAAGGCGGTCGATAGTGATTCTCCTCCTTTGGAGGAGATTATGGACAGAATCAATGCTCTCAAATTGGCTAATTCTTTCACCCTAGACGCCACTTTGCAATTGGCTAGGTTAGCGGCTAAGAATTCTGGGTTTGCTATTGTGGCGCGCAGAGCGCTTTGGTTGAAATCTTGGTCGGCTGATGCGTCTTCCAAGAACAAGCTACTTAACATTCCTTTCAAGGGGAAAACGCTGTTTGGCCCTGACTTGAAAGAGATTATCTCTGATATCACTGGGGGTAAGGGCCACGCCCTTCCTCAGGATCGGCCTTTCATGGCCAAAAATAAACCTAATTTTCGTCCCTTTCGTAGAAACGGACCAGCCCAAGGTGCTACGTCCTCTAAGCAAGAGGGTAATACTTCTCAAGCCAAGCCAGCTTGGAGACCAATGCAAGGCTGGAACAAGGGAAAGCAGGCCAAGAAACCTGCCACTGCTACCAAGACAGCATGAAATGTTGGCCCCCGATCCGGGACCGGATCTGGTGGGGGGCAGACTCTCTCTCTTCGCTCAGGCTTGGGCAAGAGATGTTCTGGATCCTTGGGCGCTAGAAATAGTCTCCCAAGGTTATCTTCTGGAATTCAAGGGACTTCCCCCAAGGGGGAGGTTCCACAGGTCTCAGTTGTCTTCAGACCACATAAAAAGACAGGCATTCTTACATTGTGTAGAAGACCTGTTAAAAATGGGAGTGATTCATCCTGTTCCATTAAGAGAACAAGGGATGGGGTTCTACTCCAATCTGTTCATAGTTCCCAAAAAAGAGGGAACGTTCAGACCAATCTTAGATCTCAAGATCTTAAACAAGTTTCTCAAGGTTCCATCGTTCAAGATGGAAACCATTCGAACTATTCTTCCTTCCATCCAGGAAGGTCAATTCATGACCACGGTGGATTTAAAGGATGCATATCTACATATTCCTATCCACAAGGAACATCATCGGTTCCTAAGGTTCGCATTCCTGGACAAACATTACCAGTTCGTGGCGCTTCCTTTCGGATTGGCCACTGCTCCAAGGATTTTCACAAAGGTACTAGGGTCCCTTCTAGCTGTGCTAAGACCAAGGGGCATTGCTGTAGTACCTTACTTGGACGACATTCTGATTCAAGCGTCGTCCCTTCTTCAAGCAAAGGCTCACACGGACATTGTCCTGGCCTTTCTCAGATCTCACGGATGGAAAGTGAACGTGGAAAAGAGTTCTCTATCCCCGTCAACAAGGGTTCCCTTCTTGGGAACAATAATAGACTCCTTAGAAATGAGGATTTTTCTGACAGAGGCCAGAAAAACAAAACTTCTAGACTCTTGTCGGATACTTCATTCCGTTCCTCTTCCTTCCATAGCTCAGTGCATGGAAGTGATCGGGTTGATGGTAGCGGCAATGGACATAGTTCCTTTTGCGCGCATTCATCTAAGACCATTACAACTGTGCATGCTCAGTCAGTGGAATGGGGACTATACAGACTTGTCTCCAAAGATACAAGTAAATCAGAGGACCAGAGATTCACTCCGTTGGTGGCTGTCCCTGGACAACCTGTCACAAGGGATGACATTCCGCAGACCAGAGTGGGTCATTGTCACGACCGACGCCAGTCTGATGGGCTGGGGCGCGGTCTGGGGATCCCTGAAAGCTCAGGGTCTTTGGTCTCGGGAAGAATCTCTTCTACCGATAAACATTCTGGAACTGAGAGCGATATTCAATGCTCTCAAGGCTTGGCCTCAGCTAGCGAGGACCAAGTTCATACGGTTTCAATCAGACAACATGACAACTGTTGCGTACATCAACCATCAGGGGGGAACAAGGAGTTCCCTAGCGATGGAAGAAGTGACCAAAATCATTCTATGGGCGGAGTCTCACTCCTGCCACCTGTCTGCTATCCACATCCCAGGAGTGGAAAATTGGGAAGCGGACTTTCTGAGTCGTCAGACATTGCATCCGGGGGAGTGGGAACTCCATCCGGAAATCTTTGCCCAAGTCACTCAGCTGTGGGGCATTCCAGACATGGATCTGATGGCCTCTCGTCAGAACTTCAAGGTTCCTTGCTACGGGTCCAGATCCAGGGATCCCAAGGCGGCTCTAGTGGATTCACTAGTAGCACCTTGGACCTTCAAACTAGCTTATGTGTTCCCGCCGTTTCCTCTCATCCCCAGGCTGGTAGCCAGGATCAATCAGGAGAGGGCGTCGGTGATCTTGATAGCTCCTGCGTGGCCACGCAGGACTTGGTATGCAGATCTGGTGAATATGTCATCGGCTCCACCTTGGAAGCTACCTTTGAGACGAGACCTTCTTGTTCAGGGTCCGTTCGAACATCCGAATCTGGTTTCACTCCAGCTGACTGCTTGGAGATTGAACGCTTGATTTTATCGAAGCGAGGGTTCTCAGATTCTGTTATCGATACTCTTGTTCAGGCCAGAAAGCCTGTAACTAGAAAGATTTACCACAAAATTTGGAAAAAATATATCTGTTGGTGTGAATCTAAAGGATTCCCTTGGGACAAGGTTAAGATTCCTAGGATTCTATCCTTCCTTCAAGAAGGATTGGAAAAGGGTTTATCTGCAAGTTCCCTGAAGGGACAGATTTCTGCCTTGTCGGTGTTACTTCACAAAAAACTGGCTGCTGTGCCAGATGTTCAAGCCTTTGTTCAGGCTCTGGTTAGAATTAAGCCTGTTTACAAACCTTTGACTCCTCCTTGGAGTCTCAATTTAGTTCTTTCAGTTCTTCAGGGGGTTCCGTTTGAACCCTTGCATTCCGTTGATATTAAGTTATTATCTTGGAAAGTTTTGTTTTTAGTTGCAATTTCTTCTGCCAGAAGAGTTTCAGAATTATCTGCTCTGCAGTGTTCTCCTCCTTATCTGGTGTTTCATGCAGATAAGGTGGTTTTACGTACTAAACCTGGTTTTCTTCCAAAAGTTGTTTCTAACAAAAACATTAACCAGGAGATTATCGTACCTTCTCTGTGTCCGAAACCAGTTTCAAAGAAGGAACGTCTGTTGCACAATTTGGATGTTGTTCGCGCTCTAAAATTCTATTTAGATGCTACAAAGGATTTTAGACAAACATCTTCCTTGTTTGTTGTTTATTCCGGTAAAAGGAGAGGTCAAAAAGCAACTTCTACCTCTCTCTCTTTTTGGATTAAAAGCATCATCAGATTGGCTTACGAGACTGCCGGACGGCAGCCTCCCGAAAGAATCACAGCTCATTCCAGTAGGGCTGTGGCTTCCACATGGGCCTTCAAGAACGAGGCTTCTGTTGATCAGATATGTAGGGCAGCGACTTGGTCTTCACTGCACACTTTTACCAAATTTTACAAGTTTGATACTTTTGCTTCTTCTGAGGCTATTTTTGGGAGAAAGGTTTTGCAAGCCGTGGTGCCTTCCATTTAGGTGACCTGATTTGCTCCCTCCCTTCATCCGTGTCCTAAAGCTTTGGTATTGGTTCCCACAAGTAAGGATGACGCCGTGGACCGGACACACCTATGTTGGAGAAAACAGAATTTATGTTTACCTGATAAATTACTTTCTCCAACGGTGTGTCCGGTCCACGGCCCGCCCTGGTTTTTTTAATCAGGTCTGATAATTTATTTTCTTTAACTACAGTCACCACGGTACCATATGGTTTCTCCTATGCAAATATTCCTCCTTAACGTCGGTCGAATGACTGGGGTAGGCGGAGCCTAGGAGGGATCATGTGACCAGCTTTGCTGGGCTCTTTGCCATTTCCTGTTGGGGAAGAGAATATCCCACAAGTAAGGATGACGCCGTGGACCGGACACACCGTTGGAGAAAGTAATTTATCAGGTAAACATAAATTCTGTTTTCCGGTGTAATTTATACTAGTGCGTCCAGTGAATTATAAGGATGGACGCATTCCCTTTATTTCCAAAACTGTTTCCCATCGCCGAGTCAGCTAAAGGAGGCTGGACAAACATTTCCTAGGGGGGAAGGAGAAGTTTCAGCTTAACTAGGTGAACTGCTATACCCTTAGATGATAGGTCCTATGGACAAAAATTACAAGTGGGATGTACTCCAGGACAATGGCAACCTGGTGTGTTCTTGACTACTGTCACTAGTGTGACGGCGGATTGGTTTGATGTGTTGTCTGATGCTATTAAGTCAGAAACTTCCCTGGATAAAATCCAGGACGGGATTAAAGCTTTCAAATTGGCTAATTCCTTTATTTCAAATTCTTCAACTTCTCAAACTGGGAGTATAGTTTGCTCTGTTCCAGCTCACAGGGTTTTAAGGTTAGAGCTTTGTTCTACGGATATATACTCTGTCTAAGCTTTTAGTGATTCCTTACAAGGAGAGGTCTCTGTTGGGACCTGGCTTGATGTAAACAATCTCTTTTTCTTTTACAAGATATACCGAGTCCACGGGTTTCATCCTTTACTTGTGGGATAAAATCCTCCTGCTAACAGGAAGTGGCAAAGAGCACCACAGCAGAGCTGCTATATAGCTCCTCCCTTAACTCCTCCCCCCATACATTCTCTTTGCCTATGCTAGTAATAGGAAGGGTAAAGTGATAGTGGTGATTAAATGATAGTTTTAATTTCTTCAATCAAGAGTTGTTATTTTTAAATGGTACCAGTGAGTACTATTTCTCTCAGGCAGCATTGGAAGGCGATTGCTGCCTTGAGATTGATGATCTTAGCAGACGTAACTAAGATCCATGTTGGTTCCCACAGTGTGCTGAGGAATGCTAGAGAAATCTTCAGTGTGAGGAATGTTTTCATGCTACAAGCAGCATTGAGGTATGTTCAGTCATTTATTTCTGAGGAGACTGTGATATATCAGAACTGGCTGACATAGTTCCCATAGAGGGAAGGGGTAAGCAGTAATTCTGTGGAAAAATAGTGTATTACTATAATCCTGGGCATTATTTTGTTTTCAAGACTAATGCAACTTTATATGTTATGGTGAGACACTGGGGCAGCCTAACAATTTTATTATCAATCTAAAATTGGTGGCTGGTTGTTATACTTTTCCTCTAAAGAGGATCCACATGGCTAGTACTTTATTTTTTATACCCACATGGCTTATGTTTGACCGCTTTACTGCGGTTGTTTAGGCTCAGCTTATTCCAGAGAGGATGGGCGGGGCCCAATTTCGCGCCTCAATGGCGCAGTTTCTTCAAATACAAACCGGTTGGGCCCAAACTGACTCAGCAGAGCTGTGGCGTGGTGCAGGGGATTATAACGTTTTTCTAATAAACGTTGTTGTTTTTATTGATAACTCAGAGGGTTAATTGCTCTTTACTGTGGGGTGCAACATCTGACTGCATTATAGGACAGGTTTATCTTAAAACTGGACATATGTGAACACTTTTAAGCTGTTTTGCAAAATTGTGCGCCTTTTATTTTCTTAACGGCGCAGTACCGGTTTTTCAAAAAAATTGTGTTATCTCACTAAATAGAGTGTTTAACGACTTTGTGGTGTTTACATAGCCTGTTCAACACTGACACTGAGGAAGTTCAATGTTCTATGTGTTTAGAAGCCATTGTGGAACCCCCTCTTACATTGTGCCCTTCTTGTACTGAAAGGGCCTTATACTGTAAAGAACATATTTTATGTAATGAAAGTGTGTCTAAGGATGATTCTCAGTCTGTAGAGAATCAGGATACGCCATCTAATGCTCCCCAAGTGTCTCAACCTTTAACGCCCACTCAAGCGACGCCAAGTACTTCTAGTGCATCTACTTCTTTTACTTTGCAAGATATGGCTGCAGTGATGTCTAGTACCCTTACAGAGGTACTATCTAAACTGCCAGGTTTGCAGGGTAAACGCAGTAGGTCAGGTATTAATGTAAATACTGAACCCTCTGATGCCTTAGTGGCTATTTCCGATGCACCCTCACAATGCTGATTTGGGGGTTAGGGATTTTATGTCTGAGGGAGAACTTTCAGAGTCAGGAAATGTATTACCTCAGACAGATTCGGACGTCACGTCCTTTAAATTTAAACTGGAATACCAGTTTTTTAGCGACTCTGGATGATGTGACCCTATCACAATTCCCCCAGAAAAATTGTGTAAAATGGACAAATATTTAGAAGTACCTACTTACACAGATGTTTTTCCGGTTCCTAAGAGAATTTCGGAAATTGTTAAGAGGGAATGGGATTGACCAGGTATACCGTTTTCTCCCCCTCCTAACTTTAAGAAAATGTTTCCTATATCTGACACCATACGGGACTCCTGGTAATTGGTCCCTAAGGTGGAGGGAGCTATATCTACTCTAGCTAAGCGAACAACTATACCCATTGAAGACAGTTGTGCTTTTACAGACCCTATGGATAAAAAATTAGAGGGTCTTCTAAAGAAACTATTTCTTCACCAGGGTTTTCTCTTACAGCCTACAGCCTGCATTGTTCCAGTAACTACTGCAGCTGCCTTTTGGTTTGAAGCCCTGGAGGAGTCTCTGAAGATAGAGACACCTTTAGATGACATTTTAGACAGAATATAGGCTCTTAAATTAGCCAATTCATTTATTACTGATGCTGCTTTTCAAATTGCAAAATTAGCAGCGAAAAACGCATGCCATTTTTAACTATTCCCTTCAAAGGTAAGACCCTATTCGGGCCTGAGCTGAAGAAAATAATCTCTGACATTACTGGAGATAAGGGGCACGCCCTACCTCAGGACAAGTCCCTCAAGATGAGGGGTAAGCAAAATTATTTTCGTTCCTTTCAAAATTTTAAAGTAGTATCCTCTGCATTTTAAAGGAGTATCCTCTGCTTCCTCTTCCTCCACTAAGCAGGAAGGGAACTTTGCTCAATCCAAGTTGGTCTGGAGACCTAACCAGGCCTGGAATAAAAGTAAACAAGCCAAGAAGCCCACTGCTGCTACCAAGACAGCATGAAGGGGCAGCCCCCGATCAGGGACCGGATCTAGTAGGGGGCAGACTCTCGTTCTTTGCTCAGGCTTGGGCAAGGGATGTACAGGATCCCTGGGCATTGGAAACTGTGACCCAGGGGTACCAGCTGGAATTCAATGATTTCCTATCAAGGGGGAGATTTCATCTTTCATGTCTGTCTGTAGACCAGACAAAAAGAGAGGCGTTTCTTACGCTGTGCCAAAGACCTTTACACAATCGTTCAAGATGGAGACCATTCGTACAATTTTTGCCAATGATCCAGGAGGGTCAATATATGACCACTGTGGACCTGAAGAATGCGTACCTTCACATTCCTATCCACAAGGATCATCATCAATTCCTAAGACTTGCCTTTCAGGACAAACATTATCAGTTTGTGGCCCTTCCCTTCGGGTTGGCTACGGCTCCCAGGATCTTCACAAAGGTTCTAGGGTCCCTTCTAGCGGTTCTCAGGCTGCGAGGCATAGCGGTGGCGCCCTATCTGGATGATATCTTGATCCAGGCGTCAACCTATCATCTGTCCAAATCTCACACGGACATCGTGTTGTCATTTCTAAGAACTCACGGTTGGAAAGTGAATGTAGAAAAAAGTTCACTGGTTCCACAGACAAGAGTTCCATTCCTGAGAACTCTGATAGACTCGGTAAACATGAAAATATTTCTGACAGAAGTCAGAAAATCAAAGATTCTAAATACTTGCCGAGCTCTGCAGTCCATTCATCGGCCATCAGTGGCTCGGTGTATGGAAGTCATTGGACTAATGTTAGCGGCAATGGATATCATCCCGCTTGCTCGCTTTCATCTCAGACCACTACAACTGTGCATGCTCAGTCAGTGGAATGGGGATTATTCAAATTTATCTCCTCAGATAAATCTGGACCAAGAGACCAAAGACTCTCTTCGGTGGTGGTTGTCACAGGACAATCTGTCCCAAGGGATGATCTTCCGCAGGCCATCTTGGGTAATAGTAACGACGGACGCCAGTCTCCTGGGCTGGGATGCAGTCTGGAATTCCCTGAAGGCTCAGGGTGTGTGGACTCAGGTAGAGTCTCAATTTCCAATCACTATTCTGGAACTGAGAGCGATATTCAATGTGCTGCTGGCGTGGCCTCAGTTGGCTTCGGCCAAATTCATAAGATTCCAGTCGGACAATATCACAACTGTGGCATATATCAACCATCAGGGGGGAACAAGGAGTTCTCTAGTGATGATAGAAGTATCAAAGATAATTCGATGGGCGGAGGTTCACTCTTTCCATCTGTCTGCGATCTCTATCCCAGGAGTAGAAAACTGGGAAGCGGATTTTCTAAGTCGTCAGACTTTTTCATCCGGGGGAGTGGGAACTCCATCCTGAGGTGTTTGCAACCTTGATTCATCAATGGGGCACACCGGAATTGGATCTGATGGCATCTCGACAGAATGCCAAACTTCCACGTTACGGGTCCAGGTCAAGGGATCCCCAGGCTGTACCGATAGATGCTCTAGCTGTACCGTGGTCGTTCAACCTGGCTTATGTGTTTCCACTTTTTCCCCTCCTTCCTCGTGTGATTGCCAGAATCAAACAGGAGAGGGCTTCAGTAATTCTAATAGCGCCTGCGCGGCTACGCAGGACCTGGTATGCAGATCTAGTGGACATGTCGTCTCTACCACCGTGGAGACTGCCATTGAGAAAGGACCTTCTCATTCAAGATCCTTTCCAACATCCAAATCTAACTTCTCTGCAGCTGACTGCTTGGAGATTGAACGCTTGATTTTATCTAAGCGGGGTTTCTCTGAGCTGGTCATTGATACTCTGATTCAGGCTCGCAAGCCGGTTACTAGAAAAATTTACCATAAGATATGGCGTAAATATCTTTATTGGTGTGAATCCAAGGGTTACTCATGGAGTAAGATTAGGATTCCTAGGATTTTGTCTTTTCTCCAAGTAGGATTGGAGAAGGGATTATCAGCTAGTTCCTTGAAGGGACAAATTTCTGCTTTGTCAATTTTGCTCCACAAACATCTGGCAGATGTCCCAGATGTTCAGGCTTTTTGTCAGGCTTTAATCAGAATCAAGCCTGTGTTTAAAGCAATTGCTCCGCCATGGAGCTTGAATTTAGTTCTTAATGTTCTTCAAGGGGTTCCGTTTGAACCCATGCATTCCATAGATATTAAACTGTTATCTTGGAAAGTTTTGTTTTTAGTAGCTATTTCTTCGACTCAAAGAGTTTCTGAGCTTTCTGCATTACAATGTGATTCCGCTTATCTTATATTCCATTCTGATAAGGTGGTTTTGCGTACCTGGATTCCTTCCTAAGGTTGTTTCAAATAAGAATATTAATCAGGAAATTGTGGTTCCTTCCTTGTGTCCTAATCCTTCCTCTAAGAAGGAACGTTTGTTACATAATTTGGATGTGGTTCGCTCTTTAAATTTTTATTTACAAGCGACCAAGGATTTCCGTCAAACATCTTCCCTGTTTGTTGTTTATTCTGGGAAGGGTAGGGGTCAAAAAGCTACGGCTACCTCTCTCTCCTTTTGGCTGAGAAGCATCATCTGCCTGGCATACGAGACTGCTGGACAGCAGCACCCTGAAAAGATTATGGCTCATTGCACTACAGCTGTGGCTTCCACTTGGGATTTTAAAAACAATGCTTCTGTTGAACAGATTTGTAATGCTGCGACTTGGTCCTCCCTTTATACTTTTTCCAAATTTTCCAAATTTTATACTTTTGCTTCTTCTGAGGCTATTTTTTGGGAGAAAAGTGCTTCAAGCAGTGGTGCCTTCCGTTTAGGTTCCTGTCTTGTTCCTCCCTTTCATCCGTGTCCTAAAGCTTTGGTATTGGTATCCCACAAGTAAAGGATGAAACCCGTGGACTCGGTATATCTTGTA
This sequence comes from Bombina bombina, assembly GCF_027579735.1. Taxonomy (NCBI): domain Eukaryota; kingdom Metazoa; phylum Chordata; class Amphibia; order Anura; family Bombinatoridae; genus Bombina; species Bombina bombina. The sequence goes on along the minus strand of NC_069506.1, from coordinate 267,114,057 downwards.
AAAGAAAAGGAAATTTATGCTTACCTGATAAATTTAATTTATTTTACGATATACCGAATCCACGGCCCACCCTGTCATTTTGAGACATTTTGAGACAGGATTTATTTCTCTTGTAAGGTGTATCCAGTCCACGGAGTCATCCATTACTTGTGGGATATTCTCCTTCCCAACAGGAAGCTGCAAGAGGAACACCCACAGCAGAGCTGTCTATATAGCTCCTCCCCTAACTGCCACCTCCAGTCATTCTCTTGCAGCTCTCAACAAGATAGGAAGTAGCTAGAGAGATGTGGTGCATTAATGTAGTTTATCTTCAATCAAAAGTTTGTTATTTTCAAATTGGACCGGAGTTGTACTATTTTAGCCTCAGGCAGAAAGTTGAAGAAGAGTCTGCCTGTGGTCTTTGATGATCTTAGCAGGTTGTAACTAAGATCCATTGCTGTTCTCACACATAACTGAAGAGATGGGTAACTTCAGCTGGGGGAATAGCGTGCAGGGTCTCCTGCTTTAAGGTATGACAGTGATTTAATAACGACTGGTATCATGCTTGCTGTAAAGGGTAATATTTTTATTATTTACTCACATTACTGAATAGATATAACGTTTGCTTGAAGGTCTTACAGGTAGTGGTGCCTTCCGTTTAAGTGCCTGCCTTGTCCCTCCCTTCATCCGTGTCCTATAGCTTTGGTATTGGTATCCCACAAGTAATGGATGAATCCGTGGACTGGATACACCTTACAAGAGAAAACAAAATTTATGCTTACCTGATAAATTTATTTTTCTTGTGGTGTATCCAGTCCACGGCCCGCCCTGTCATTTTAAGGCAGGTGTTTTTTATTTTTAAACTACAGTCACCACTGCACCCTATAGTTTCTCCTTTCTCTTGCTTGTCTTCGGTCGAATGACTGGAGGTGGCAGTTAGGGGAGGAGCTATATAGACAGCTCTGCTGTGGGTGTTCCTCTTGCAGCTTCCTGTTGGGAAGGAAAATATCCCACAAGTAATGGATGAATCTGTGGACTGGATACACCACAAGAGAAATAAATTTATTAGGTAAGCATAAATTTTGTTTTTTATAAACTTTAGTCACCTCTGCACCTTGTTAGTTCTTTCCCTTTCTCTTCCTATACCTTCGGTCGAATGACTGGGGGGAGGAGTTAAGGGAGGATCTATATAGCAGCTCTGCTGTGGTGCTCTTTGCCACTTCCTGTTAGCAGGAGGATTATATCCCACAAGTAAAGGATGAAACCCGTGGACGCGGTATATCGTAAAATAAATTAATTTATCAGGTAAGCATAAATTTCCTTTTTGAAATTTTAAAGATTAAAAAAAAAAAAAGGGATCATAGCCTGCTGTTGAAGCAAAGACAGCATGAAGGACATGCCCACGATCCGAGATCGGATCTTGTAGGGGGCAGATTTACTGTCTTCGCTCAGGCTTGGGTTCGAGATCAAAAGTTTTCCTCCCAGAGGCAGGTTTTTTCCTGTTTTCAAAATTATCTGTAGATCAGACAAAAGGAGAGGCGTTCTTACACTGCATAGGAGACCTCTCAGACCTGGGAGTGATTGTTCTAGTTCCAATATAGGTACAGGTTCTGTTTTTTTTTTTTACCCAAACTGGTTGTGGTTCCTAAAGGAGGAAAGAACCTTCAGACCACTTTTTAGATCTCAAGAGTCCACAAATTTTTTTTCGTGGACCGTCCTTCAAGATGGAAACTATTCGTTTCATTCTTTCCTTGATCCAAAAGGGTCAATTAATGACAACAGTGGATTTAAAGGACGCGTACCTTCATGTGCCATTCACGAGAATCGTCTCAAGTTCTAGGGTTTGTCTTTTTAGACAAACGCTTCCAGTTCGTGGCTCTTCCTTTCGGTCTTGCTACAGCTCTCAGAGTTTTCATAAAAGTTCTGGGATTGCTGTTGGCGGTGCTTCGGTTACAGGGCATTGCAGTGGCGCCCTATCTGGACGATATCCTAGTCCAGGCGCCATCCTTATAGCAAGTAAGATTTCACACGGACAAGGTGTTTTCCTTCCTGTGATCTCATGGGTGGAAGGTAAATTTGGAAAAGTGTTCCTTAGTCCCAAGCACAATGGTAACTTTCTTGGGAATCATAATAGATTCCATATCAATGAAGATTTTTCTGACAGAAGTCAGGAGATCAAAGATTATCGATACTTGTATAGTCCTTCAGTCCACTCCTTGGCCTTCAGTGGCTCAGTGCATGGAGGTAATCGGACTGATGGTCGCGGCATTGGACATCATCATGTTTGCTCGGTTCCATCTCAGACCTCTGCAGCTAAACATGCTCAGGCAATGGAACAGGAATTATGCAGACTTGTCTCCTCGAATAATTCTGGAACAGGAGACAAGGAACTCTCTTCAATGGTGGTTGTCTCTGGATCATCTCTCCTAGGGGACTTGCTTTTGCAGACCATCTTGAGTGATTGTGGCAACAGACACCAGCCTTCTGGGGTGGAGAGCAGTATGGGGCTCCCTGAAGACTCAGAGAGTGTGAACTCTGTCAGAGTCTGTTCTTTCTATAAACATTCTGGAGCTGAGAGAGATCTACAATTCTCTTCTGGCCGGGACTCAGTTAGTCACGGTCCAGTTTTATTAGGTTCTAATCGGATCAATCATCAGGGAAGAACGAGGAGTTCCTTAGCGATGACAGAGGTTGTCAAAATAAGCTAGTGGGCAGAAGTCCATTCTGGTTACCTATCGGCGATTCACATCGCAGGGGTGGACAATTGGGATGCGGATTTCCTGAGCAGGTAGACTTTTTATCCAAGGGAGTGGGAACTCCATCCGGAAGTGTTCTCAAACATAGTTTTCCAGTGGGGTCATCCAAGAATGGGATCTCATGGCGCCCCGTCAAAATGTCAAGCTCCCGAGATACGGGTCGAGGTCCATGGACCTTCCAAGCAGATCTGATAGATGCTCTGGTGGTTCCTTGGCCCTTCAATCTTGCATACCTATTTCCTCTGTTTGCGCTTCTTCCTCGAGTCATTGCTCAAATCAAGCAGGAGAAGGCATCAGTGATCATCATTGCTCCGGTGTGGCCTCACAGGATTTGGTATGCAGACCTGGTGGACATGTCATCTCTGCCACCTTGGAGTTTTCCGTTGTGGAGGGACCTTCTCATTCAAGGGCACTTGAATGCCCAATCACCCAAAATCTAGTTTCTCTGAAGCTGACTGCTTGGAGATTGATCGGTTAATCCTATCCAAGCTGAGGTTTTCTGATTTGGTCATAGAGATCATGATGCAGGTTCGTAAGCCTGTAACTAGAAAGATTTACCATAAGATATGGCGTATCTATCTTTATTGGTGTGAATCCAAGAGCTACTCATGGAGTAGAGTTAGGATTCCAAGAAATTTGTCTTTTCTCCAAGAGGGTTTGGAGAAGGGTTTGTCAACAAGTTCCTTAAAGGGCCTAATTTCTGCCTTGTCCATTTTGTGACACAATACTCTGGCAGATGTTCCAGATGTGCAATCCTTTTGTCAGGCCTTGGTCAGGATCAGGCCTGTGTTCAGAACAGTTACTCCTCCATGGAGTCTGAATTTAGTTCTTAAGGTTCTTCAAGGGGCTCTATTTGAGCCTATGCTTTCTTTAGATATTAAGTTTTTATCTTGGAAAGTTTTATTTCTTGTTACTATCTCTTCAGCTCGTAGAGTGTCTGTACTCTCGGCGTTGCAATACTCTTCGTCTTACATTATTTTCCATTTGGATAAGGTAGTTTTACGTACTAAGCTAGGTTTTCTACCTAAGCTTGTTTCAGACAGAAACATTAATTAGGAGATTGTTGTTCCTTCTTTGTGTCCTAATCCTTCTTCTCAGAAAAAATGTCTTCTGCACAATTTGGATGTGGTCCGTGCTTTAAAATTTTACTTACAAGCAACTTAAGGACTTTCGTCAGTCTTCTTCTTTGTTTGTAATTTTCTCTGGAAAACGAAAGGGTCAGAAAGCTACGGCTACCTCCTTTTCATCCGCTTTGCATATGAGTCTGCTGGACAGCAGCCTCCTGAGAGGGTTACGGCTCATTCCACTAGGGCTGTTGCTTCCTCATGGGCATTAAAAAATTAAGCTTCTGTAGAACAGATTTGCAAGGCTACAACTTGGTCTTCTCTTCACACACTTTTTCTAAATTTTTCAAATTTGATACTTTTGAGGCTGTTTTTGGGAGACAGGTTCTTCAAGCATTGGTGCCTTTCGTTTAGGTTCCCTGTCTTGTCCCTCCCTTATCATCCGTGTACTCTAGCTTTGGTATTGTATTCCATAAGTAAAGATGAAATCCGTCGACTCATTGTGTCTTTAAAAAGAAAAGAAAATTTATGCTTACCTGATAAATTTGTTTCTTTTTAGACACGATGAGTCCACGACCCGCCCTGTTCTCTGAGACAGGTTATTATTTTTTGTAAACTTCAGACACCTCTGCACCTTGGCTTTTTCTTTCTCTTCCTAACTTTGGTCGAATGACTGGAGTGGGAGGGAAGGGAGGAGCTATATATAGCAGCTCTGCTGTGGTGCTCTTTGCCTCCTCCTGCTTACCAGGAGGTGAATATCCCATAAGTAAGGATGAAATCCGTGGACTCGTGTCTAAAAAGAAACAAATTTATCAGGTAAGCATAAATTTTCTTTTTCCCCCCAATACTGGCTGGAATCATACATCCCCCACCATGGATCCTAAGTCTGTCAGTGACAGCACACAGCTCATTAAGCCTTTCAGTGACAGCACACAGCTATTACATATCCTTAACATGTCTACACTGGAGGAATTATAGAGGTGGGGTAAGTACAAGACAGCATCTGACTTGTGTATCTGACTGCTATGTCTCATATCTCCCCATAAAGGACATGGATCACTGGGACTCTAAGCTCTTAGGTGTTATTATTTCCCTAAACACTAGAGTGAGTGGTAAAAGGGGGCATGTTTGTGAACACACACTGTTAAGACCAGACATTTGCACTATCCTTATGGACACATACCTAGAGACTTAAACAGTGCTCCGGTCACATGACGGTGAACTATGTCTAAGCCTCCCGCAACACAGGGACTTGTAGGCTTAATCCTCCATTGTGGGTGGGAGGTACAGATTCCTTGATTTTGCGACACAATAGGGCACGGGTCCTGCCTCTTTCGACACAGCTTTAGATGTGCAGTCACCGGAAGCATCAGGCAAGAGCAACTGCACACTTCTGTAGTTTGCACTGTGTAGACGTGTCAGGAAGGGGGTAAGACGCTCCTACCAGATATCTGGAGGGTTACGGATTATTGCACATACCTTTAACACCGGCTTATTTGCAAAACACAGTGGATGTTTAAATGTAATAGTTTGTCACTTAAAGGGACACTAAACCCAATTTTTTTCTTTCATGTTTCAGATAGAGCATGCAATTTTAAAAAAAACTTTCTAATTTACTCCTATTATCAATTTTTCTTCGTTCTCTTGCTATCTTTATTTGAAAAAGCAGGCATCTAAGCTAAGGAACCAGTCAATTTCTGGTTCATAACACTGGACATCATTTAGCCACCAATCAGCAAGCACAACCCAGGTTGTGAACCAAAAATGGTCCGGTTTCTAAACTTACGTTCTTGCTTTTCAAATAAAGATAGCAAGAGAATTAATAAAATTGATAAGAGGAGTAAATTAGAAAGTTACTTAAAATTGCATGCTCTATCGGAATCATGAAAGATAAAATTTGGGTTCAGTGTCCATTTAAATTCTTATATTAACATCTTATAAGTTATCAGGTTTCTTTATTTGTACCTTTATACCTCTTACCTTACTAATATGGATCCAACTGGGAGTAATGAAGCTATTCATTTGACACCTGAGGATATAGCCATGGACATTATAATTCCTACAAATAAATGTTAATTATGTAAGGAGGTAGTAGTATGTCCCCCTGCACAATTATGTAATGCTTGTTTAATGGTTGTCTTGCAATCTCATTCACCTTCTCCCAGTTCAACACCAGTTATTGCTAAACCAACTGTACAAATGACTCAAGACACATCTGATTTCTTTCCTATGACATGGAGAGTCCACAACGTCATTCCAATTACTAGTGGGATATTCAACTACTGGCCAGCAGGAGGAGGCAAAGAGCACCCCAGCAAAGCTCTTAAGTGTAACTTCCCTCACCCATAATCCCCACTCATTCTCTTCGCCTCTGTCAATGGAGGATGTGAGAAGTTGGTGTCTGAAGATATTTAATCCCTTTATGGGTACTTTTCCCTGCAAGCAAGGATTGGGGTCTAGCTATGTCCATGTCAATCTCTTGAGTAAGAGTAGTGGTGGCTTTTAGCAGTTAAAAGGCGGCGAGGTAGTCTTTGCTTTACTTTTAACATTTTGCTACCCCTTCATAGAAAGCCAGGGTTGGTTACTCTGTTCTTTATTTTCTACAGGTTTCACTTCTTGGTTAGTGGTACCAACACTTTTAGGGTTAATCCCTCTGTAGAACAGCACAAGCATGGGACTCAGTATCACATAATGGAAATATCATAGAAATAATCTTTATTATTTATCCAGACTCAAAGACTCGCAATATAGGAGGGCATCGATTCTTTGGCAAATCCGAAATTCAGATCAGAAGCCCTCTATTACAAGAGGGCTTAGAGATCGTTTTATTTTGTCTGTTAGATAGAGACAAAATATAATTAATATGTATTTTAATTACTTTACCTGCAATTTTATACTGTAGTGCCTCGGCAGCTGCCATTATCCCTTTCTTTTTAGTTTCTGAATTGTAAAGCACTAACTCTCCCCACAGCCCACACATTTCCTTTTAGAGTTGGCTGCTCCAGGCCATGGGGCAGCTTAGCTATAATGTAATTAATTTTGCTTATTTTTGAAAATTATAAAAATAATACTTGTTAAAGCATACATTTTTAAACAATTGTTTTATGCAAACTGTTTTTATTAATTACTATTAGCCCTTTTAGGATATGCACAGATCTCAACCAACCAACTTGTTTTATGTCCCTTTAAGTTTAGTGAAAACACCAGTTTGGGCTACCTGACTAAATAACTTTATCTTAAAAAACCATTTAAGTGTGACTGCATACATGTGTATGAATTTCGGGATGGCTCATCTGCAAATGACGCTTCAAGTTTGTTGTATTTTTACCAGTGATTGTCACTCCACAGGGTTTGCAAAGGGTCTTGTTCTCCTTAGCATCAAATGTAAAATGCATCCATAGATCTTCTGTTTCTCCCAGACACTAACATCTCTGTATCTGTACAGTTTGTGCAGCAGTGTATGCTACCTGTTGGTGACTGGTGTTACCCAAAAAGAAAGATAGTACTAGACAAAATGGTAAAACAGAAACTTGCTGTAATTGTAAGCAGGGGTCAGTCAGCTCAGCAGCAACCTATGGCTGGTGGGACTGGGCAGCAGCAGGCATCCCTCAGCCCCCACTCTGCTCCTATTTCATTCTCAGGCCCATCACATCAGTGCTCCCACCACCCACCAGTGAGCTGAGCCTGCCATGCCAGATCCTATCCTAAATAAAGACATGCACTTTACAGTGCACGCACTGACTAGTGACTACTGAGATACACAGTACACAGACAGGAAGCCTAACCCTGCAGGGAAAATTAATGCAGCTTCATTAGTTTAGAGTTAACTCAGTCACTAGTCACAAACAACAAAACAACAGGTCACAAACAACAGGAGGCTGACACCACATGACACCACCTAGGAGTAGGGTAGGACGCATTTGCAGTGCACTAGTGCATGGTGGCATAACCACGTGGCAACGTGAACCGAGATCTTAATACTTTTCTTTTGCAACTAAAAATTCAGTAGTCAATATCATTAGTCAAACAATACATTTTAGTTGTGGCTGCTGCTTAGTCGTCAAAGAAATTAGTGCTAACCAGTACTGCTGCTTTTACCTGGGACTCAGAGGAAAACAACAGTCACTCACCACGTCACATTCAAAATCCACTCTCCAGACATAGAGGAGTTCCAATTCCAAATTCCTCTTCTGTGGTTTGTACTTCAGGGCATTGTTCCAGAAGTCCCGACTTCCAGGCAGACAGAGGGATCCTGTGGTTGCGTCTATTATTCTCTCTCCCAGGCGTGCGTCTCTCTCTAACAGACAGGTGGAGCTCAGAGGAAACTAGAAACTAAGCGGAAGTTCAGGTGACGTCCCTCCCTCAGACCCTCACATTTTCGTTTCAGTTTCGTTCCATGATGAAAATTTGAATTGATTTTCGTCATAATTTTCGTCAATTGACTTAATGATAACTTCATTTTCGTTAACTTTTCGTCACTAAAAACATGCCGCTGGCGAAAACTTTGACGAAAATATTTTCATCAACGAAATTAACACTGCTCAGCAGAGCTGAGAATTCGAGACAAAAATAAAAAAAATTATTATTTGTGGTACTGTCAGGGTTTTTTCCCTGTTTTGTTTGCCATGTGCTGCTGGCAGCCATTTTACTCACCTCTCTTGCTGACTATGGTGCATTGTGGGGGATGCTGCTCATTTCCTGCACTTCTTTTTATGGCCAGACTGGTGTGCATCATCTGTGTGAGATCGGATGCAGTCTCAGAATTGTGATGTCATAACTTATTATTTAATGGGCCTCTGTTCAGTATGCTTTGCCTTTGCGTTGTCTTAGACCTGTTTGTGAGAGTTCCTGTGTATTAACTGGCTGTCTGACGTCCTTCCTGGTTCCTGATCCCTGGCTTGTTCCTGACTCTGCTGTTTTCCTTGTTCCTGATTCCGGCTCGTCTGACTATTCGCTTTGGCTCCTGACTCGGCTCGTCTGACTACCAGCTCTGGTTTTGATTCCTGGCTTGTTATTTGACTTGTGGACTTTTTATTATTTTTTTGTTATTAATAAAGGTGTGATTATTTTTGCACTTCTCGTCTCAGTCTGATTCCTGGCACCCTTGCAGGTACTTATTATTTTTGCTAGTGGAGTCAAATTTCCCTTTACTGTGATTTGAGTCAAAAATTATATTTCATATCTGTGGTGCATACTATTTTATTGCTAGTGGATTCTTAGTCTTTAGTGATGGACACTAATGAAGACTCTGGTTTATTAGACAAATGTTTGTTTGCTTGGAGGATAAGTTTTTTGCTCCTTGTTCTAATAAACCTTTATTGTTTAAGGATGATTGCCCCTGTCTCTCAGGATAGTATTGTCCTAGCAATGCCTCAGTTGTCCCCTCAGACGTCCCATGCTGTGCAAGTATCCCATGCAGTGCCCTGCGGTTCCTCTCAACCTCCTCCTGGGGGGTTTATTTCCCAAGGGATTTTGCTGCTCAGTTATCTTCACTGTTTCTGCTGCTTTGTAAGTTTTTCCCTATGTCTGGTAAGAGGAAACACAGTCTAAAAAATGTTCTCTGAGTAAGGGTTCTAACTCTGCTAAGTCGGCGTTGATCAGTCTCTCTCAGTTATCTGATGATGAGGATATCTCAGAGGGTGAAATCTCAGATTCTGTTTCTACGGTGGAGAAAATTTAGTCTCAGAGGAGGTTTATTTTAGGTTTTACCTAAGAACACCTCAGGTTACTTCTGAAGGAGGTCCTCGCTTCTTTGGCAAACTCAGATTCTCCTGTCGTTGAGAATCTGAAGAAGTCTAGTTTAGTCATTAGAGTAAGATGTCTTGAGATTATAGCTCAGGAATGGGATAAGCAAGGGTTCCTTTTTTCCATGTTTTTAAGAAAATGTGATGTACATTCATCAAAGATTACAGTGGCATCCTTCAGCAAGTATTGCTACGGTTGCTGGTGCATCATCTTATTGGTGTGATGCCTTGTCTGATCTGATATCAGAAGAAACTTCTATAGAGGTGATCCAAGATGGGACCTTAATCTGGCCTACCTTTATCTGCGATGCTATCATGCAGGTATTTAGACTGGGAGCTAAGATGTCTAGCTTCACTGTTCTAGCTCACAGAGCCCTGTGGTTAAAATCCTGGTCGGCTGATGTATCTTCAAAAACCAAGTTGTTGTCTTTTCAACGTTCCCATGGGTGGAAAGTAAATCTGGAAAAAGAGTTCTCTTGTTCCAGCTACAGGTGTGTGTTTCTTAGGGACAATCAAAGATTCCCTGTCCATAAAGATTTTCCTGACGGACATCAGAAAATCAAAGTTCCTTGCTTCTTGCCTTTCTCTCCAGTCTGCTATTCATCCATCACTAGCTCATACATGGAGGTGATTGATCTGATGGTTGATTCCATGGACATCATTCTCTGTGACCTCTGCAGCTTTGCATGCTCTGTCTATGGAATGAAGAACTTTCTGATTTTTCACAGAGGATATATCTGGATCCCCTATCAAGAGTCTCTCTCTGGTGGTGGATTTCACAAGAACTTCTGTTTCGGGCACTTGCTTCCTGAGACCTTCCTGGCTGATTGTGAGTACGGATGCCTGCCTGTTAGGCTGTTGAGCAGTTTTTTAGGCTCTCTAAATCTTCAGGGCTTGTGGACTAGAAGTTGAGAGCAATCTTCAGTGCCTTGACAGCTTGGCATCTATGTTATTACTCCGGTTTATCAGATTACAGTCATACAACCACCAAGGAGGAACTCTGAATTCCTTGGCCATGAAGGAGGTGACTCACATTCTGCATTGGGCGAAAGGTCACGATTGTCTGCTATCTACCATCCACATTCCAGGAGTAGACATCTGGGAGGCGGATTTCTGAGCAGACAGACTTTTCATCCAGGGGATTGGGCTCTCCATCCGGTAGTATTCTCTCTGATATCCCTCAGGTGGGGGGGTTCCAGAGTGGGATCTGATGGTGTCTCATCAAAACACCAAGGTTCCAAATTACGGTTCTAGGTTAAGAGATCCTCAGGCCGCTCTGATAGATGCTTTAGCGGTTCCTTGGATCTTCTCTCTGGCATACCTGTTTCCTCCAGTTTGCTCTTCTTCCACAAGTCTTTGCTCGTATCTCAGGAGAGAGCATTGGTAATTCTAATATCTCTGGCATGTCCTCGCTGGATCTGGTTCGCAGATCTGGTAAGGATGTCATCTCTTCCTACTTGGAGGTTTCCTCTGAGGAAGAACCTTCTAATTCAGGATCTATTCCTCCATCCTATCCTGGAATTTCTAAAGCTGACTGCTTGGAGATTGAACGCCTAGTTCTGTCTAGACGTGGGTTTTCTGAAGCGGTCATTGATTCTTTTCTTCAGGCTCTTAAGCCTCTTTCTCACAAGATTTACCATAAGGTATGGCGTAAATATGTTTCTTGGTGCAAATCTAGGGTTTCTCCTGGAACAGGGTGAGTATTCCCTGTGTTTTATCCTTTCTTCAGGATGGCCTAGTGACAGGTTTGTCAGTCAGTAGTCTGTAGGGTCAGATTTCTGTACTGTTTATTATTTTGCACAAACCTCTGGCAGTTCTGCCAGATGTTCAAGCTTCTGTTCAGGCCCTGGTCAGATTCAGGCCTGTGTTCACACCTGTTGCTCCTCCCTGCAGTCTTAATCTTGTTCTTAAAATTTTTGCAGCAGGCTCTGTTTGAGACGATGCATGTTTTTGATATAAAGTTGTATCTTGAAAGGCTTTGTTTCTTCTTGCTATCTCTTCCTCTCGCAGAGCTTCTGAGCTTTCAGCTGTGCAGTGTGATTCACCGTACCTTATTTTTCTTACAGATAAGGTGGTCCTTCGTACTAAATTGGGTGTTTTCCCTAAGGTTGTGTCAGGATCGAAACATTAATCGGGAAACTGTTGTTTCTCCTTTTTGTCCTGATCCTTCTCCTCATAAGGATCATCTTTTGTATAACTTGGATGTTGTGCGTGGTCTAAAATTTGACCTACAAGCCACTATAGATTTTCTTCAATCTTCTGGCCTTTTTGTTGTTTTCTCTGGAAAGCGTAAGGGTCGGAAGACCACTTCTACTACTCTTTCCCTCTGGTTTAAAAGTATGATTGGTTTTGCTTATGAATCTGCGGGACAGCAGCCTCCTGAGAGATTGGCGGCTCATTCCACTAGGGCTGTCTCCTCTTCTTGGGCTTTCAAAAATTAAGCTTCTGTGGAACACTTTTGCAAGGCGACTACACAGTCCTTTTTGCATACTTTTTCCAAATTCTACAAATTTGATACTTTTGCCTCGGCTGAGGCCTTTTTTTGGGAGATAGGTTCTTCAAGCGGTGGTGCCTTCTGTTTAGGTCTTCCTGCCTTGTTCTCTCCCTCCCTGTTCATTCTGTGTTCTCTAGCTAGGGTATTGGTTCCCACTAGTAATTGGTATGAAGTTGTGGACTCTCCATGCCATAGCAAAGACAACAAAATGTATGCTTACCTGATAAATTTATTTATTTCCGGACATGGAGGGTCCACGACCCCGCCCTCTTTTTATTTATAATTCAACAGTTTTTTTGAGTAAACCTCAGGCACCTCTATATTATTGTGTTTCTTCTTTTTCCATTTTCCTTCGGCTGAATGACTGGGGTGCTTTTTGCCTCCTCCTGCTGGCAGGGAGTTGAATATCCCACTAGTAATTAAAATGACGTTGTGGACTCTCCATGTCTGGAAATAAATACATTTATCAGGTAAGCATAAATTTAGTTTTTTTCTAAAGGATTTAATGCTCCTTTAAAAGTTACACTATCTGATGCTTTGGAGTTTTTTACCACCTCCATGTAAGCCCAAGCGAAAGCTCAAACACTGTGTGACTGAGACTTATTGTACTAAGGATGTTAGTTAAGTGAGGGGCTCTGATTTAGAGGGGTTATTATCTGTATCAGAAGGAGCGATATCTACTGAGGACTCTTCCTCAGAATCAGACAAAGAGCCTGAGGAGATGGCCTTTCAATTTAAAATAGAACATTTACGTTTTCTTTTAAAAGAAGTCTTAAAGACTTTGAGGCCCATTTATCAAGCCCCAAATGGAGCTTGAGGGCCCGTGTTTCTGGTGAGTCTTCAGACTCTCCAGAAACAGCAGTTATGAAGCAGCAGTCTAAAGACTGCTGCTCCATAACCCTGTCCGCCTGCTCTGAGCAGGCGGACAGGAATCGCCACAATACAACACGATCGAGTACGATCCGGTTGATTGACACCTCCCTGCTGGCGGCCGACTGGCCGCGAGTCTGCAGGGGGCGGCGTTGCACCAGCAGCTCTTGTGAGATGCTGGTGCAATGCTGAATACGCAGAGGAACAACCTGTACATAAGTTAGACCTTATATTCAGACCCAGGTCTCGTTACCCTGAGACGTTTCCGGTACCATTATTAATTAATGATATTATTAGGGCTGCAACTAACGATTATTTTCATAATCGATTAATCTGCCGATTATTTTTTCGATTAATCGACTAATCGGATAAAAAGAGAATCAATAATAGTTTTCTATGATTTAAATAAAATCCACATAATGAGTGTTACAAATATAAACTTCAGACTAAAACTGTACATTAACACAACTGTTTCTTCAATTTTTAATCAGCAGAGCACAGTTTTATAATTAAACAAAACCACAAACTGTTTGAAAAGAGGTAGAACTAGAAAGAGTTAGACTATCACTGTTAATAACATTCTGTTGTTCACTCTCTCAGAAACTTTGCATTGAAATGCAAACATCTCAGCATGTCCACATGCTTCTGGCTAACGCTGGTTCTCTGTTTGCAGCTATATTACCTGCAGCAGAGAAAAAAGGCTGTTGAGGTGTATAAGTAGGGTTTTGCCAATTTCACCAAAGTGGGATATTTATCTTTGTTAGCTCTTCACCAATGCCAAGTGTTTTCTACCTTGGCAAGGGGCCTCTCAATAAAGTAACCCTTGACTTCATTCTAACATAAAAATATCTTGAATATCTATGTGCAATGGTAAATAACCAGCTATAAGGTTAGGGGAAATATCTAGTCCGCTCTAAAAATAACGAATATATACTTATAAAGGTTGAATCTAGTACATATCACAATTTATTAAAAATATATAAAAAAAAAAATCGCTAAGGACTGTATATCAATTACAGGACACAGCCTTACACATTTATTTTTACAGTACATATAATCGGCAATAGCAAGCAATACGCTAATAATTGTGCAAACAGATAATAGTGCACGTCAATTTAAATAACTCCCATCAATCTAGGGGCAAGGTGTAAACCATAAGCTTGGCACTATATCATGAAAAGCATAGTTCCAAATCACCAGATTTAATATAAACAATCCAAATGACTATTATATCTGGGTTGCATATAAGCCAGGGGTAGTTGTAAACTTATACTGTCCTGAAAAAGTGAAAAGTAGACGTCTGTAGACGTCCTTTAGGCTAAGGACATAACCATAAAACACAATACCATATGCAGGAGTTCATTGGAGTGAAGCAGCTGGTGTTGTGCACAGACCAACTAATTGCAAACCAACTAATCGATTATGAGATTCGTTGACAACTATTTTCATAATCGATTATTATCGATTATGACGATTAGTTGTTGCAGCTCTAGATATTATTATTACTAAGGAATGGGACAAGCCAGGAGATCCATTTACTCCAGCTGGGGCAGCAGCCTTTTTGTGTGATTCACTCTCTGATTTAGTCTGTGAAGAATCATCAGATTGCCTGCATCAATGCTAAGAATACCGCTTTGGCTGTTATTTCCAGAAGAGCTCTTTGGTTTAATTCTTGGTCAGCAGACATGGTCTCCAAGTCCAGACTATTAACCTTGGCTTTTAAAGTTAAAACTTTATTTGGGCTAGGTTTGGATTCTATTTCTCTACTGTGACAGGGGGCAAGGGTGTTTTTCATACCCCAGGATAAAAAGTCCAGACAAAATGGAAAACCCGGGGGTCCTTTTTACTCCTTTTGTCAGAACAATCACTTCATCCGTTCAAAAGACGGATTCACAAAAGACTACCTGGAAAGCAAATCCTGTCTGGAACAAATCCAAACAGCACAAGGAATCTTCCTCTGACTCAAAAACAGCATGAAGTTTCGGCCCCTGATCCACACTCAGTTCTGGTAGGAGCAGACTAAGCTGTTTCATGGAGATTTGGAAACCGCTAATTCAGAATCCCTAAATTATAGAGGTTGTTTCTCGGGGTACAGAATAGGCTTAAGGTCCAGGCTTTCAAAGGGAAGGTTTTTGCTGTCTCACGTTTCAAAAATAAACAGAAAAGAGAGTGGCTTTTCTGCTGTTTGTACTGGAGAATCCCTCCTCTGGATTATACTGGACTTTCACTTTGGGACTTTTTGATTTCTTTAACTCTGGGACTAATCCGTTGTTCTACATATGGGACGTCCCTCTCTCATAATCATACATATATATATCCTGAAAGTAAATCTGCCCTCCTGGGTCAACTGCCTGGGTGCAAACATGAAATGAATAGGGCAACAAACGAAAGCACTCTCTGGTCTTGTTAATAGTGGGTCATAATATTTATTGACGTTTCGGGGTTCACACAGACCCCTTCATCAGCACGACAATAAACACTGGTTTATGACCCACTATTAACAAGACCTGAGACGAGAGTGCTTTCGTTTGTTGCCATATATATATATATATATATATATATATATATATATATATATATATATATACAACAATTAAAATTATGGGGAGGCGAAAAGTGAGTTAAAAATCCTCCACTAAATACAAAATATAGAGAAAATAACTCATTGTGTAAACCATTTACAAATCTAAACAAGTCTGAAGACTTGCTTTAAACCCAGAAGCTCTCTGACTACATTGTTTCAAAGCAATCTGGGTAAGATATGCAAATGAAGTTCACAATGACTCACCTTTTTACTTTTAGCCTGCTTTTTAAGACAGACTTCCCTTTACGCCATAGCACTGCTGCATTACACCGCTTTTATGCTTAGCTAGGGTTAGTACAGTGATTCAGACCAATCCCAGGACAGCTGTTTCGTGGTTATTGCCACTCATCAGCTGGGAGTAGGTTGAATCACTGCTTGGTAAAGTTCATTTCTGGGGGAAATTCAACAACAATTAAAATTATAGGGAGGCGAAAAGTGAGTTTAAAATCCTCCACTAAATACAAAATATAGAGAAAATAACTCATTGTGTAAACCATTTACAAATCTAAACAAGTCAGAAGACTTGCTTTAAACCCAGAAACTCTCTGACTACACTGTTTCCAATGCATCAAAGCAATCTGGGTAAGATATGCAAATGAGCTTCACAATGACTCACCTTTTTACTTTTAGCCTGCTTTTTAAGACACACTTCCCTTTATGTCATAGCTTTCTGCATTACACCGCTTTTATGCTTAGCTAGGGTTAGTACAGTGATTCAGACCAATCCAGGTTTTTAGGACTCTGTAAGGTCCATTAGATATATCTGAGCTCAGATTATTATCCATTGTCATTTCTATGTACTGTTTGTTATATATTCTGGCTATATATTTAGCAGTTTGTTAAATTTTGTATTAAATCAGTTTTTATATATATCCTTTATTGTCTTTTATATACGCTTCTATAATATTATTTTCTCTTTTATGACACGATTAGTCCACGGATCATCTTAATTACTAATGGGATATTCACCTCCTGGTCCGCAGGAGGAGGCAAAGAGCACCACAGCAAAGCTGTTAAATAGCTCCTTCCTTCCCTCCCACTCCAGTCATTCTCTTTGCCTACGTTAGTGATAGGAAGAGGTAAAGTGAGGTGTTAGTTTTAGATTCTTCAATCAAGAGTTTATTATTTTTAAAGTAGTGCAAGATTGTGCTGCTTTGTTTTAGGTAGTAGTCGTAGTCCATATCAGTCTCTTCAGTAGAGCTTTTGGTGGTGCTAAGTTGCGGCGCCATTGTTTACGCTTTTCTTTTTCCTTCTTTTCGGGTTCATTTCTGATGTGTGTTTTGATGTACACCAGATGTGATGGAGTGGTTGCCGGTCTCTGTTGCGCTGAGGCTTTTCTCATGATACTAATTTTGAGTGCTATGGATGCTATGGATGCCTTCTCTGCTGCGCAGTGGATCGTGCTGCGGAGAGGCTTCTAATAGCCAGAACAATTTACGTATTTTGTGTGCTACAACTGCCTTCTCTGCTGCATTGTAACACATGCAGCAGAGAGGATTCACATACAGTAAGGGTCAAGGGCATTGATAGTCTGGACGCCATCTCTGCTGGTTGTTTAATACAGCAGAGAGGCTTTACCCGCAGTACCTTATTTGTTAACAGTAGTCAGGATGACTATTATTTCTCTTGTAAAGGTGTATCCAGTCCACGGGTTCATCCATTACTTGTGGGATATTCTCCTTCCCAACAGGAAGTTGCAAGAGGACACCCACAGCAGAGCTGTCTATATAGCTCCTCCCCTAACTGCCACCCCCAGTCATTCTCTTGCAAGCTCTCGACAAGAAAGGAAGTATCAAGAGATATGTGGTGACTTAGTGTAGTTTTACCTTCAATCAAAAGTTTGTTATATTTAAACGGTACCGGCGTTGTACTGTTTCACTCTCAGGCAGAAATTGGATAGTTCCTTAAAGGGACAGATTTCTGCTCTGTCTATTCTTTTGCACAAACGTCTGGCTGATGTTCCAGACGTTTTGTCAGGCTTTAGTTAGAATCAGGCCTGTGTTTAAACCTGTTGCTCCGCCATGGAGTTTAAATTTAGTTCTTAAAGTTCTTCAAGGGGTTCCGTTTGAACCTTTGCATTCCATAGATATTAAACTTTTATCTTGGAAAGTTCTGTTTTTAATAGCTATCTCCTCGGCTCGAAGAGTTTCGGAGTTATCTGCTTTACAGTGTGATTCCCCTTATCTTATTTTCCATGCAGATAAGGTAGTTTTGCGTACCAAACCTGGGTTTCTTCCTAAGGTAGTATCTAATAAGAATATCAATCAGGAGATTGTTGTTCCTTCATTATGTCCTAATCCTTCCTCAACGAAGGAACGTCTTTTTCACAATCTTGATGTGGTTCGTGCTTTAAAGTTTTATTTACAAGCTACTAAGGATTTTCGTCAAACATCTGCTTTGTTTGTTGTCTACTCTAGACAGAGGAGAGGCCAAAAGGCTTCGGCAACTTCTCTTTCTTTTTGGCTAAGAAGCATAATCCGCTTAGCTTATGAGACTGCTGGCCAGCAGCCTCCTGAAAGAATTACAGCTCATTCCACTAGAGCGGTGGCTTCCACATGGGCTTTTAAAAATGATGCCTCTGTTGAACAGATTTGTAAGGCGGCGACTTAGTCTTCGCTTCATACTTTTTCTAAATTCTACAAATTCTATACTTTTGCTTCTTCATAGGCTATTTTTTGGAGAAAGGTCTTACAGGCAGTGGTGCCCTCCGTTTAAGTGCCTGCCTTGTCCCTCCCTTCATCCGTGTCCTAAAGCTTTGGTATTGGTATCCCACAAGTAATGGATGAACCCGTGGACTGGATACACCTTTACAAGAGAAAACAAAATTTATGCTTACCTGATAAATTTATTTCTCTTGTGGTGTATCCAGTCCACGGCCCGCCCTGTCATTTTAAGGCAGGTGTTTTTTTAATTTTAAACTACAGTCACCACTGCACCCTATAGTTTCTCCTTTTTTCTTGCTTGTCTTCGGTCGAATGACTGGGGGTGGCAGTTAGGGGAGGAGCTATATAGACAGCTCTGCTGTGGGTGTCCTCTTGCAACTTCCTGTTGGGAAGGAGAATATCCCACAAGTAATGGATGAACCCGTGGACTGGATGCACCACAAGAGAAATAAATTTATCAGGTAAGCATAAATTTTGTTTTATTTGTGTTTTTTCATCTGATGTCTGGATGATTTCTCTACAAGATTGTTGTGAGACTGGGAACATTTATCTTAATAAAAAAAAAGAAAAAGTGTTATTAACATTTAAAGAGACAGTACCATCCATTTTTAATAAACAAATTGTTAATTTTTCAAGGTCCAAGAGGCATTTTCAACTTATTTCTTGGTATGTACTATGTAAGGGAACTAGGTTAGAATGTTTCCCTTAAATATAAAGTCTTGGTAATTTTTGTAATATTCAATTTTATTGTATAAAGAATGAATAGGGTATACACAGTGCACATGTTATGTCTTGATACTTCTGAAGACAACCTACATTTTCTGTTCCCCATGTATTATTAGGTTTTTTATTTTTGTTTTAAAAAATAAATATATATATATATATATATATATATATATATATATATATATATAATTTTTCAGAGTCAACATTGCCTTGGATGTTTCTGATGCATTCGGGCAATGTTCAATATTTTCTGCAGCTTTCTCCTCAAGCGTCCATTCATCCAGTGCCCTGCACTTCCTTCACGACTCCTCTTGGGGTTATTTTGCAAGACATTGTTCCATCTGGACTTGTCAGGTGGGTTGTCGGTTTTTCCCATGCTGCAGGGAGAGTGCAAGAGGAAGAATAAATATTCAGTGAGTGTGGTTTCTTTTACTATAGATTAATTTCTTAGAGGTTTTCTTCAAGTTACACGAGGAAGGGGATACTTAGATAGTAAGTTCTCAGTTCTGACGGTATGATTCCTCGCGCTGATACTGAAGTAGTATCTTCAGTTTTAAGCTATCTCTGCTCCGGTTATTACTAAGGAGTTTTTAGCTATTTTGGAACAACATTTCGGTCGTTGTTAATTTCTCTTGTAAGGTGTATCCAGTCCACGGATTCATCCATTACTTGTGGGATATTCTCCTTCCCAACAGGAAGCTGCAAGAGGATCACCCACAGCAGAGCTGTCTATATAGCTCCTCCCCTAACTGCCACCTCCCAGTCATTCTCTTGCAGCTCTCGACAAGTGAAGCAGCTAGAGAGATGTGGTGCATTAATGTAGTTTATCTTCAATCAAAAGTTTGTTATTTTTCAAATGGTACCGGAGTTGTACTATTTTAGCCTCAGACAGAAAGTTGAAGAAGAGTCTGCCTGTGGTGTTTGATGATCTTAGCAGGTTGTAACTAAGATCCATTGCTGTTCTCATACATAACTGAAGAGATGGGTAACTTCATCTGGGGGAATAGCGTGCAGGGTCTCCTGCTCTGAGGTATGTGCAGTTTTAAATGTTTCTAGAGAAATGATAAGCTAGAAAATGCTGACAATACCGGATTTATTTAAGGTAAGCCTGATTACAGTGATTTAATAACGACTGGTATCATGCTTGCTGTAAAGGGTAATATTTTTATTATTTACTCACATTGCTGAATAGATATAACATTTGCTTGAGGTGTATAAACGTTTATTTCATATTAGTGATAAAACTTTATTCTGGGGCCCAGTTTTTCCACATGGCTGACTAGATTTTGCCTAGGGATAGTTTTTTAAGGCCCTCTCACTGTGAGTACAGGTTGGGAGGGGCCTATTTTCCATTAGTTTTTGCAGCTTGAGACATCCAGCTTCCCTGAAGGAGTCCCCTGAACATATAGGACCTCTCTAAGGGGTTTTTGTGCCTTCCAAAGTCGTTGTATGGGCAGGTAGGGCCACAGTAGAGCTGTGGCAGTTTGTTGTGACTGTTTAAAAATGTTTATATCGTTTTTTTGATCCGGTTTTGAAACTAAGGGGTTAATCATCCATTTGCAAGTGGGTGCAATGCTATTTCAGTCTATTATACACGCAGTAAAAATTTCGTAAGATTTACTGCTTTTTTCACTGTTTTAGCAGTTTCTGTGATTGTTTTTTTCTCTTAAAGGCACAGTACTGTTTTTATTTTTTGCTTGTTCACAGTTATTAAAGTGTTTTCCAAGCTTGCTGGTCTCATTACTAGTCTGTTTAAACATGTCTGACATAGAGGAAACTCATTGTTCATTATGTTTAGAAGCCATTGTGGAACCCCCTCTTAGAATGTGTACCAAATGCACTGATTTTACTATAGATTACAAAGACCATATTCTGGCTTTAAAAAATTTATCATCAGAAGAAATTGACAAGGAGGAAGTTATGCCGTCTAACTCTCCCCACGTGTCAGATCCTATAAATCCCGCTCAGGGGACGCCAAGTATATCTAGCGCGCCCATTGCGTATACCTTGCAAGACATGGCGGCAGTTATGAATCATACCCTTACAGAGGTATTATCTAAACTGGCAGGATTGCAAGGAAAGCGAGACAGCTCTGGGTCTAGAATAAATACAGAGCTCTCTGATGCTTTAATAGCTATGTCTGATACACCCTCACATTATACTGAAGCTGAAGCAGGGGAGCTTCAATCTGTGGGTGATTTTTCTGATTCAGGGAAGATACTTCAATCTGATTCTGATATGTCTACATTTAAATTTAAGCTTGAACACCTCCGCGTATTGCTCAGGGAGGTTTTAGCAACTCTGGATGACTGTGACACTATTGTAGTCCCAGAGAAATTATGTAGATTGGATAAATACTATGCAGTACCTACTTACACTGATGTTTTTCCAATCCCTAAAAGGTTTTCTGAAATTATTACTAAGGAATGGGATAGACCAGGTGTACCATTCTCTCCCCCTCCTGTTTTTAAAAAGATGTTTCCTATAGACGCCGCTACACGGGACTTATGGCAGACGGTCCCTAAGGTGGAGGGAGCAGTTTCTACTCTAGCTAAGCGTACCACTATCCCTGTCGAGGACAGTTGTGCTTTTCTAGATCCAATGGATAAAAAATTAGAGGGTTACCTTAAGAAAATTTTTATTCAACAAGGTTTTATTCTCCAGCCTCTTGCATGCATTGCCCCAGTCACTGCTGTCGCGGCTTTCTGGTTTGAGTCCCTAGAGGAGGCTCTACAGGTTGAAACCCCGTTGGAAGATATTATTGACAAGCTTAGGGCCCTTAAGCTAGCCAATTCATTTGTTTCTGACGCCGTTGTTCATTTAACCAAGCTAACGGCTAAAAATTCAGGTTTTGCTATTCAGGCGCGTAGGGCGCTATGGCTTAAATCCTGGTCAGCTGACGTGACTTCAAAGTCTAAACTTCTCAACATTCCCTTCAAAGGGCAGATCCTATTCGGGCCTGGACTGAAGGAGATCATTTCTGACATCACTGGAGGAAAAGGTCATGCCCTTCCTTAAGACAGGTCCAACAAATTAAGGACCAAACAGTCTAGTTTTCTGCCCTTTCGAAACTTCAAGAGTGGCGCAGCTTCAACTTCCTCTAACACAAAACAAGAGGGAACTTTTGCCCAGTCTAAGCCGGTCTGGAGACCTAACCAGGCTTGGAACAAGGGGAAACAGGCCAAGAAGCCTGCTGCTGCCTCTAAGACAGCATGAAGGAGCAGCCCCCGATCCGGAAACGGATCTAGTAGGGGGCAGACTCTCTCTCTTCGCCCAGGCTTGGGCAAGAGATGTCCAGGATCCCTGGGCATTGGAAATTGTGTCCAAGGGTTATCGTCTGGAATTCAAAACCTCTCTCCCCCAAAAGGGAGATTTCATCTCTCACTTTTATCTGCAAACCAGATAAAGAGAGAAGCATTCTTACATTGTGTTCAAGACCTCCTAGTTATGGGAGTGATCCACCCAGTTCCGCAGGAGGAACAGGGACAGGGCTTTTATTCAAATCTGTTTGTTGTTCACAAGAAAGAGGGAACATTCAGACCAATCTTAGATCTCAAGATCTTAAACAAATTTCTCAGAGTCCCATCCTTCAAGATGGAGACTATTCGAACCATCCTTCCTATGATCCAGGAGGGTCAATACAGGCACTACCAGTTTGTGGCTCTTCCCTTCGGGTTGGCCACGGCACCAAGAATCTTTACAAAGGTTCTAGGGTCCCTTCTAGCGGTCCTAAGGCCGCGGGCTATAGCAGTAGCCCCTTACTCAGATGACATTCTGATACAGGCGTCGACTTTTCAAGTTGCCAGGTCTCACACGGACATTGTTCTGGCATTTCTGAGGTCGCATGGGTGGAAAGTGAACGAAGAAAAAAGTTCTCTATCCCCTCTTACAAGAGTTTCCTTCCTAGGAACTCTGATAGATTCTGTAGAAATTAAGATTTACCTGACAGAGGCCAGGTTGTCAAAACTTCTAAATTCCTGCTGTGTTCTTTATTCTACTTCTCGCCCTTCAGTGGCTCAGTGTATGGAAGTAATCGGCTTAATGGTAGCGGCAATGGACATAGTTCCGTTTGCCCGCCTACATCTCAGACCGCTGCAACTCTGCATGCTCTGACAGTGGAATGGGGATTACACAGATTTGTCCCCTCTACTAAATCTGGATCAAGAGACCAGGGATTCTCTTCTCTGGTGGTTATCTCGGGTCCATCTGTCCAAGAGTATGACCTTCCGCAGGCCAGATTGGACAATAGTAACGACAGATGCCAGCCTTCTGGGCTGGGGTGCAGTCTGGAACTCCCTGAAGGCTCAGGGCTTGTGGACTCAGGAGGAGACACTCCTTCCGGTAAACATTCTGGAACTAAGAGCGATATTCAATGCTCTTCAGGCTTGGCCTCAGCTAGCTGCGGTCAGGTTCATCAGATTTCAGTCGGACAACATCACGACTGTAGCTTACATCAACCATCAAGGGGGAACAAGGAGTTCCCTAGCAATGTTGGAGGTTTCAAATATAATTCTATGGGCAGAGGTTCACTCTTGCCATCTATCAGCTATCCATATCCCAGGAGTAGAGAACTGGGAGGCGGATTTTCTAAGTCGGCAGACTTTTCATCCGGGGGAGTGGGAACTCCATCCGGAGGTGTTTGCACAGTTGATTCAACTTTGGGGCAAACCAGAACTGGATCTCATGGCGTCTCGTCAGAACGCCAAGCTTCCTTGTTACGGGTTCAGGTCCAGGGATCCCAAGGCAGCGCTGATAGATGCTCTAGCAGCGCCTTGGTCTTTCAACCTGGCTTATGTGTTTCCACCGTTTCCTCTGCTCCCTCGTCTGATTGCCAAGATCAAGCAGGAGAGAGCTTCAGTGATTTTGATAGCTCCTGCGTGGCCACGCAGGACTTGGTACGCAGATCTGGTGGACATGTCATCCTTTCCACCTTGGACTCTGCCGCTGAGGCAGGACCTTCTACTTCAAGGTCCCTTCAAACATCCAAATCTAATTTCTCTGTGTCTGACTGCTTGGAGATTGAACGCTTGATTTTGTCAAAACGTGGTTTTTCCGAGTCGGTCATTTATACCTTAATTCAGGCTCGAAAGCCTGTCACCAGGAAAATCTATCATAAGATATGGTGTAAATATCTTCATTGGTGTGAATCCAAGGGTTACTCATGGAGTAAAGTCAGGATTCCCAGGATATTGTCTTTTCTCCAAGAAGGATTGGAGAAGGGATTGTCAGCTAGTTCCTTAAAGGGACAGATTTCTGCTCTGTCTATTCTTTTGCACAAGCGTCTGGCGGATGTTCCAGACGTTCAAGCGTTTTGTCAGGCTTTAGTTAGAATCAAGCCTGTGTTTAAACCTGTTGTTCCGCCATGGAGTTTAAATTTAGTTCTTAAAGTTCTTCAAGGGGTTCCGTTTGAACCTCTGCCTTCCATAGATATTAAGCTTTTATCTTGGAAAGTTCTGTTCTTGGTAGCTATCTCTTTGGCTCGAAGAGTTTCAGAGTTATCTTCCTTGCAGTGTTATTCCCCTTATCTGATCTTCCATGCAGATAAGGTAGTTTTGCGTACCAAACCTGGGTTTCTTCCTAAGGTGGTATCCAATAAGAATATCAATCAAGAGATTGTTGTTCCGTCACTGTGTCCTAATCCTTCTTCAAAGAAGGAACGTCTATTACACAATCTTGATGTGGTTCATGCTTTAAAGTTTTATTTACAAGCTACTAAAGATTTTCGTCAAACATCTGCATTGTTTGTTGTCTACTCTAGACAGAGGAAAGGCCAAAAGGCTTCAGCAACTTCTCTTTCTTTTTGGTTAAGAAGTATAATCCGCTTAGCTTATGAGACTGCTGGCCAGCAGCCTCCTGTAAGAATTACAGCTCATTCCACTAGAGCGGTGGCTTCCACATGGGCCTTTAAAAATGAGGCTTCTGTTGAACAGATTTGTAAGGCGGCGACTTGGTCTTCGCTTCATACTTTTTCTAAATTCTACAAATTTGATACTTTTGCTTCTTTGGAGGCTATTTTTGGGAGAAAGGTCTTACAGGCAGTAGTGCCTTCCCTTTAATTAAGCGCCTGCCTTGTCCCTCCCTTCATCCGTGTCCTATAGCTTTGGTATTGGTATCCCACAAGTAATTGATGAATCCGTGGACTGGAT
This sequence comes from Bombina bombina, assembly GCF_027579735.1. Classification (NCBI taxonomy): domain Eukaryota; kingdom Metazoa; phylum Chordata; class Amphibia; order Anura; family Bombinatoridae; genus Bombina; species Bombina bombina. Next base: position 267,089,031 of record NC_069506.1, on the reverse strand, counting down.
ACACCTTACAAGAGAAAACAAAATTTATGCTTACCTGATAAATTTATTTCTCTTGTGGTGTATCCAGTCCACGGCCCGCCCTGTCATTTTAAGGCAGGTGTTTTTTAATTTTTAAACTACAGTCACCACTGCACCCTATAGTTTCTCCTTTCTCTTGCTTGTCTTCGGTCGAATGACTGGGAGGTGGCATTTAGGGGAGGAGCTATATAGACAGCTCTGCTGTGGGTGATCCTCTTGCAGCTTCCTGTTGGGAAGGAGAATATCCCACAAGTAATGGATGAATCCGTGGACTGGATACACCACAAGAGAAATAAATTTATCAGGTAAGCATACATTTTTTCTTTATTTGGTACCAAGATACGGTACTATGAAATGAAAGTGAATGGGTATTATCCTTTGATTCACATTTTCTATATTGACAGAGAGGGTTTTAGTAGAGGACCTCTCAAGGAGTCTTGGAAAACAATTCCATACTGACCAGGAGACTTTTATCCCTATAGAGGATACCTATTCCCTTTCGGGATCCAATAAATATTGGGGTAGTTGGTTTGTTCAAGATGACATCCCATATCCGTATTACTGCCTTTTACGCCAGCATACTAACTCATACGTTGTCTGGTTCCATTCGGGCAGATAGTGCTTGGGGCAGATAGTTCATCATGCTAGGGCGCTGTGGGTGAGCTCTGTAGCAGCCCAAGGGTTGCAGGTTTGGTCTCCAGTATGGTCAATAACATGAGTAGCGACTTGAGACCCTTATGGGTTTTCCGCTGTGCTTTACAAGTGCCCATTATATATATATATATATATATATATATATATATATATATATATAATCTGGAATCAGATAGAGACTGGGTTCCTTTCATAGGTGGGAGTCCTCTCCCCCCTGGGAGTGATATCTCCGGTTCAGGAACAGGGTCTGATATTTATTTCAGTCTGGTGGTGGCTCCCAAGAAGAAGGAAGCCTTCAGACAGATTTTAGACTTCCAAAATCTAGACAGTACCGTCCTTCTAGGTGGACTCTATTAATGCCATCTTTCCTTGGATCCTGGAGGATCAATTCCTGATAAGTTTAAAGGACGGGTATCTGCATGTTCCCATCTATGGGATCATTGCAAGTTTCTATGGTTTGTCTTTCTGGACAAATACTTCTAGTTCGTGGGTTTTTCATTAAATCTTGCCACAACTTTTCAGGATTTTCATGGTGCATTGCAGCACCATATTTAGATGTTTGTTACAACAAAGAGGTTCGCTAACGGACATGGTGTTATGCTTCCTGTGTTCGACACGAGTGGAAGGTAAATCGGGGACAGAGTTCCTGAGTCCTAATTTTAAGGTATTTTTCTGGGATCTATGTTAGATTCCCTATCAATTAAGTTTTTCCTGACGGAAGTCGGGAAATCAAAGTTTATTGATCCTTGACTTATTTTCAGCTCACTCTTAGGTCATCAGTGGCTCAGTGCATGGAGTTAATCGGGCTGATGGTGGCAATTGACATCTTCCCGTTTGTTCGGTTCCATCTCAGAACTCTGCAGTTAAGCAAGCTCAGACAATGGAACGGAGATTATGTGGATTTGTCTCTGAATGCTGCTGGATCTGGAAACAAGGGATTCTCTTCCATGGTGGTTGTCCCTGAATCATCCTATCCGGGTACCTGCTTTCGCAGACCTTTTTGGGTTATTATGACAACAGTCGTCAGCCTTCAAGGGTGTGGGAGATCCCTAAAGGCTCAGGGAGTTTAGACTCAGTCTGAGCCTGTTCTTTCTAAAGCATTTTGGAGCTGAGAGCGATCTTCAAGGCTTTCCTGGACTGGCCTCAGTTAGCCTCGGTCCAGTTCATCAGGTTCCAGTCGGACAATATACCTTCAATGGTTTACGTTGATCATCTGGGAGGAACAAAAGAGTTTCTTAGCGATGACAGAGGTATCCAAGATAATTCAGTGGGCGGAGGCCCACTTCCTAACTGTCGGCGATTCACATCCTAGGGCAGGACTTCTGGGAGGCGGACCCTTTGAGCAGGCAGACCTTTCTTCCGGGGAAGTAGGAACTCCATTAGGAAGTGTTCTCTAACCTTGTTTCTCATGTGGGGTCTGCCGGAATTAGATCTCTTGGCATCTATACGGACCAAGCTCCTGAGATACAGGTTGAGGTCCAGGGACCCCCAGGAGGAAGTGATGGATGCTCTGGCGGTCCCTTGGACATTCAGTCTAGCATACCTATTTCTTCCGTTTCCGCTCCTTCCTCGGGTGATTGCTCGAATCAAACAGGAGAGGGCTTCGGTGATCCTCATAGCTCTGGCTTGGCCTCGCCGGATTTGGTATGTGGATCTGGTGGAAATGGCATCTCTCCCAGCGTGGAATCTCCCGTTGAGGAAGGACCTCTGATTCAGGGGCCCTTCCTCCATCCAAATCTAGTTTCTTGAAAGAGCCTTTCAGTGGCTCAAGTTACAAGGCAGTCAACCAGAGACTGTTGGTTTCAGGTTTGATTCCTGTTGTGCTGTGACACATATCAAATTGTGCACACACAAATGTGTTCTGACTGCTTGGAGATTGGACGCTTAATTTTATCCAAGCGGGGATTTTATGATTCTGTCATAGAGACCATGATTCAGGCTTGTAAGCCTGTGACTAGAAGGATTTATCATAAGATTTGGCATACATATCTTTATTGGTGTGAATCCAAGGGCTACTCATGGAGTAGATTAGGATTCCTAGAATTTCGCTTTTTCTCCAAGAGGGTTTGGAGAAGGGTTTAGCGACAAGTTTCCTAAAGGCTCGGCTTTATCTATTTTGTTACTCAAACGTCTGGCGGATGTCCCAGATGTTCAATCTTTTTGTTAGGCCTTGGTCAGGATCAAGCCTTTGTTCAAACCAGTTACTCCTCTATGGAATCTTAATTTAGTTCTCAAAGTTTTTCTAGGGGCTCCGTTTGAACCTATGCATTCCTTAGATATTAAGTGGTTATCTTGGAAAGTTCTATTTCTTGTTACTATTTCTTCAGCTCGTAGAGTGTCAGAGCTCTCGACATTGCAGTGCGATTCTCCTTACCTTATTTTCCATTCAGATAAGGTAGTTTTTCGTACTAAGCTAGGATTTTGTCCTAAGGTAGTTTTTCGTACTAAGCTAGGATTTTGTCCTAAGGTTGTTTCTGATAGGAACATTAATCAGGTGATGTTTTTTCTTTGTGTCCTAATCTTTCTTCTCAGAAAGAACGTCTTCTGCACAATTTAAACGTGGTCTGTGCTTTAAAGTTTTACTTGCAGGCGACTAAGGACTTTCGTCAGTCTTCTTCTTGTTTGTGATTTTCTCAGGAAAACATAAGGGACAGAAAGCTACAGTTACTTCTCTATCTTTTTGGCTGAAGAGTACATACATTTTGCATATGTGACTGTTGGACAGCAGCCTCCCGAGAGGGTTACGGTTCATTCCACGAGGACTGTTGTTTCCTCTTGGGCATTTTAATATATGGAGCTTCTGTGGAACAGATTTGCAAGACTGCAACTTGGTCCTCTCTTCAATTTTTTTTCAAAGTTCTTCAGATTTGATAGTTTTGCCTCGGCTGAGGCCGCTTTTGGGAGTAAGGTTCTTTAAGCAGTGGTGCCTTCTGTTTAGGTTCCCTGTCTTGTCCCTCCTGTATAATCTGTGTACTCTAGCTTGGGTATTGAATCCCATTAGTAATTAAGATGATCATGTCATAAAAAAGAAAAGAAAATTAATGCTTACCTGATAAATTTATTTTTTGACACGATGAGTCCACGGCCCGCCCTGTTCTTTTAAGACAGCATGTGGTTTAAGTAAACTTCAGACACCTCTGCACCTTGGCTTTTCCTTTCTCTTCCTAACTTCGGTCGAATGACTGGAGTGGGAGGGAAGGGAGGAGCTATTTAACAGCTCTGCTGTTGTGCTCTTTAAATAGTATATAAAAAAGGTTGTATGTGTGCGCTAACAGCTATGGGGTAAAACGATATATACGGTATTAAAATAACACAAATAGAGATATAATGCAGATACTAATATTCAATATTTAATATAGACTAAAAATAATAAAATCAAAGCCTATATAAGCATATACACATGACCGGTCATCAATATTAAAAATATACATATAAGACACCTAGTGTGTCTTTAATAACAAACAGAACCCTTCAAGTTAAAAATCAGGCTAATTGCGCCTGTATCAATATTAAAACAATATAGCTGATTATCTATATATAGGTATTACAGTACTCATACATTGGGGTCGTGTAAAATCACAGGTGTATATATCGAATAATATCGATCTTTGACTTTTACCATGCTAAGTCCAGCAGTTTAGAAAATATCCTTCATATGTTTGTAGATCAAACGTAGAGAAGTATTTCATTGTAGATCCATATGCAGTATGTGACAATGTTCTCGTAAATTAATATGATTCAGTGTAGGTATGTGTCACCTATCAACAAACTGATTCACATTAGTGCTTTGAGAAAAGGATTTCCAAATGTATGTCAATTGGTTATTCGTACTAACCGTTGGTTAACCCCAGGGGATAAAACCTCACTCACGGGCTGTTACACCTCTCAGTGCTTACCTGCATATGTTGTTCTTCTTGCCGTGTAGCTACGCAGTGCACAGGTGTCTGTTACAGCTCCGTGTAGTAGGATTCCCGGGTGCGTGACGTCACTCTCAATATGTAGATCCGTCTGTTGAATGATATCCTTACTCTGCGCAGAGTATCATACTGATGATATAGTCCCTCTTAGTATCCGTATCAATCCTTGCCTCCTCCTGCTGACCAGGAGGTGAATATCCCATTAGTAATTAAAGGGACAGTCTACACCAGAATTTTTATTGTTTTAAAAGATAGATAATCCCTTTATTACCCATTCCCCGGTTTTGCATAACCAACACAGTTATAATAATATACTTTTAACCTCTGTGATTATCTTGTATCTAAGCCTCTGCAAACTGCCCCTTTATTTCAGTTCTTTTGACAGACTTGCAGTCTAGCCAATCAGTGCCTGCTCCCAGATAACTTCACGTGCACGAGCACAGTGTTATCTATATGAAATACGTGAACTAACACCCTCTAGTGGTGAAAAACTGTTAAAATGCATTCTGAAAAGAGGTGGCCTTCAAGGTCTAAGAAATTAGCATATGAACCTCCTAGGTTAAGCTTTCAACTAAGAATACCAAGAGAACAAAGCAAAATTGGTGATAAAAGTAAATTGGAAAATTGTTTAAAATTACATGCCCTATCTGAATCATGAAAGTTTATTTTTGCCTATACTATCCCTTTAAGATGATCCGTGGACTCATTGTGTCAAAAAAGAAATAAATTTATCAGGTTAGCATACATTTTCTTTTTTTACTATCTTACATATCTCTAATAATATCTCTGATACAATTGTATAACGTGTTGGCACATGGTATTCACTCTCTTATGTATATATTGATACTAACATTTGCCTAAGTACCTTTTCTATAGCACACTTAAGCCCCCATTGGGTGGTGCTCCTATACCCATTTCACTTAAAAATATTAACCAGGAGATAGTTCCTTCTTTGTGTCCAAATCCAAAATCCTTACAAGAGATGTTGTTGCATAATTTGGATGTTAGGGTATTCAAATGTTATCTTCAGGCTACTAAGGAGTTTCGCCAAACCTCTAGTCTGTTTGTTGAATTTTCTGGTAAACATAAGGGCCAAGAAGCCATGACTGTGTCTTTATCATTTTGGTTGAAGAGCATAATTCACAGATCTTACTTGGAAGCTCATCAATATCCACCAGTCAGACTTACTACTCATTCCACTCGTTCAGTTGCTACTTAATGGGCTTTCAAGAATGAGGCCGCGACTTTGTCTTCCCTTCATGCTTTTACAAAATTTTATCACTTTGATATGTTTACCTCAGCAGAGGCTGCATTTGGTAGAAAGGTTCTTAGGGCAGTGGTGCCTAGCGATTAGGTGCCTGTCTTACTTTTTTTCCCACCCATGTTTGGGTATTGTTCCCATGAGTAAGGATTGTGGACTCTCACTACCAATAGAAAGAAAACATAATTTATTCTTACCTGATGATAAATTAATTTCTTTCTTGGTAGTGAGAGTCCAGGAACCCTCCAAAAATTGAATATATGGTGGTGGCAGTCCTAGTTTGCACCTCTTTACCCCCTACTGTCTTTCTTTCCTTCTTCTTTCCTCTGCTTTACGTACTACTGGGAGAGAAGGGGTTGTAGGAGGGATATATGTAATGCTTTGGTAGGGTGTCTTTGCCTCCTCCTGGTGGTCAGGAAGGGAAGGATTGTGGACTCTTACTACCACGAAAGAAATTAATTTATCCGGTGAGAATAAATTATGTTTTTCTTGTGAAAGTGCAGCACACAGATCTGGATTTTCACATATCTTTGTGTGTTACACTTTCACATAATGAAATCTGGCTCCAAAAAGAGCTGTATGCTCCTTCTGGCAGCCATATTTGTCATTCTTTGTTAATCGAAAAACACAAATGCACATGCCTAATAAACAGAATGTCTCAGGCGTTGTACTGTGGTTTTGCTCTCTTATTTAAAGGGACACTAAACCCCAAATTTTTCTTTCATGATTCAGGTAAAGATACAACTTTCAAATTTAGTTCTATTATCTAATTTACTTCATTGTTTAGATATTCTTTGCTGAAGAAATAGCAATGCACATGGGTGAGCCAATCACATGAGGCATCTATGTGCAGCCTCCAATCAGCAGCTTCTAAGCCTATCTACATATGCTTTTCAGCAAAGGATATAATGAGAATGAAGCAAATTAGATAATAGAAGTAAATTAGAAAGTTTAAAATTGCATGCTCTTTCTAAATCATAAAAGAAAAAATTTGGGTTTCATGTCCCTTTATTTTTTTTTTCACTCTGGGTTTACTATTTAAAGGGACAGTAAACCTTAAAAATAATGTTATATAATTCTGCACATAGTGCAGAATTATATAACATTATTTAGGTGCTATAGCTATAAACGCCTTTTTTACCTTTTAATTTGTTAAAAATATGGCGCTTTTACAAACCCGCTCTCTGCTGAGCGGGTCTGTTATATTTAGTCAGCGCATCGGGCCAGCTGTATAGTCACAGCCCGGCCCGACCGCGCCATAGCACTAAGTGCAGCTCGCTCCTGTCACTTAATGGTAATCTTAGTACAAGTGTTTCTATTTTTCTCCAAGTGGATGTGGATCTTCTATCATTATATGCTCTAATATATCAAAGTAAATACTATAACCCCATATTTTCTTCTGTTTTATCTCATTTCCCTCTCTCTTTATGTTTTTGACCATTGTTTTTTCCCTTCCATCTTCCCACAGTTTGTGTATTGCCAGGTATGCTGTGAACCATTTCACAGGTTTTGCTTGGAGGAGAGAGAACGACCAACTGAGGACCAGTTAGAGAACTGGTGTTGCCGTAATTGCAAGTTTTGCCATGTGTGTGGGAGGCAGCAGCAGGCCACAAAGGTACTAGCTAGAGGGTTGGGTGGTTACATAGGCTGAAACTACTGTACTCTTAAGCTCTTTTTACAGGTAGCTTGTATACATTTGCTACTCACACTGTTATCACATAGTACTTAAAAAATATATATATCTATATATATGTATGTATCAAAGTCTGATTTACGGCCAGATTACGAGTGGCGCATTAACAGCTATGCGTGAGCGATAAGGGGTCTATCGTGGGTGGCAATTCGGATTTTCCGCTTGTATTACAAGTTGAAAGTAAATGTGATTGCTTGAGCCCTATCGCGATTTACACTAGAATGATTACCACAATCTCTCTACACTAGAATTATTACCACTGTGGTTAACTGTTTTGCAAAACAAAAAAGTTTCACAAAACACATTAAAAAATGCATTACAAAGTACTGTTACACTCATAACACCCTGTAATAAAAATTATCATTTTTTAATTTTATTTACAGACATACATAGATGTATAAACGCATATCTACACATATAAAGACATATATAGACGTGCATTGGAGCCATTTGCAGTTAAAGGGACATGCCACCCACATTTTTTCTTTTATGATTTAGAAAGAGAATGCAATTTTAAACATCTTTCTAATTTACTTATATTATCTAATTTGTTTTATTCTCTTGATATTCTTTGATGGAAAGCATATCTAGATATGCTCACTAGCTGCTGATTGGTTGCTGCACATAGAAGCATCGTGTGATTGGCTCACCATGTGCATTGCTTTTTCTTCAACTAAGGATATTTAAAAAAAATGAAGCAAAATAAATAATGGAAGTAAATTGTAATGTTGTTTAAATTTCTATTCTCTATCTGAATCATGAAAGAAAGATTTTGGGTTTAGTGGCCCTTTAAGTAGATGAAAACATGTAAAAACATATTTATTCAATATTCATATTTAATAAAGTGTTATACTGTGTATTTACTGTAAATATTTCACATTCCAATGTTCTGCTAATAGCAGAATATGTTCTATGTAATTGTAAATATATCTGTATATACCTATAAATAAATATATATATATATATATATATATATATATATATATATATATATATATATATATATATATATAAAAACCAAAAAATATACACATATATATACACAAACAGTTGTGCTCATAAGTTTACATACCCTGGCAGAATTTATGATTTCTTGGCCATTTTTCAGAGGATATGAATGATAACACAAAAACCTTTTTCACTCACGATTAGTGTTTGGCTGAAGCCATTTATTATCAATCAACTGTGTTTTCTCTTTTTAAATCATAATGACAACAGAAACTACCCAAATGACCCTGATCAAAAGTTTACATACCCCAGTTCTTAATACCGTGTATTGCCCCCTTTAACATAAATGACAGCTTGAAGTCTTCTGTGGTATTTGTGGATGAGGCTCTTTATCTTCTCAGATGGTAAAGCTGTCCATTCTTCCTAGCAAAAAGCCTACAGTTCCTGTAAATTCTTGGGCAGTCTTTCATGAACTGCATGTTTGAGATCTCCCCAGAGTGGCTCAATGATATTGAGGTCAGGAGACTGAGATGACCACTCCAGAACCTTCACTTTATTCTGCTGTAGCCAATGACAGGTCGACTTGTGTTTAGGATCATTGTCATGTTGGAATGTCCAAGTACGTCCCATGCACAGTTTCTGGGCTGATGAATGTAAATTTTCCTCCAGTATTTTTTGATAACATACTGCATTCATCTTGCCATCAGTTCTGGCCAAATTTCCTGTGCCTTTTGTAGCTCACACAGCCCCAAAACATCAGCGATCCACCTCCATGTTTCACAGTAGGAATGGTGTACCTTTCATCATAGGCCTTGTTGACTCCTCTCCAAATGTAGCGTTTATGGTTGTGGCTAAAAAGCTCAATTTTGGTCTCATCACTCCAAATGACTTTGTGCCAGAAGGTTTGAGACTTGTCTCTGTGCTGTTTGGCGTATTGTAAGCGGGATACTTTGTGGAATTTGCGTAGTAATGGCATTCTTCTGGCGACTCGACCATGCAGCCCATATTTCTTCAAGTGCCTCCTTATTGTGCATCTTGAAACAGCCACACCACATGATTTTAGAGAGTCCTGTATTTCACCTGAAGTTATTTGTGGGTTTTTCTTTGCATCCCGAACAATTTTCCTGGTAGTTTTGGCTGAAATATTAGTTTGTCTACCTGACCGTGGTTTGGTTTCAACAGAACCCCTTATTTTCCACTTCTTGATTAGAGTTTAAACACTGCTGATTGACATTCCCAATTCCTTGGATATCTTTTTATATCCCTTTCCTATTTTATACAGTTCAACTACCTTTTCCCGCAGATCCTTTGACAATTATTTTGCTTTCCCCATGACTCAGAATACAGAAACGTCAGTGCAGCACTGGATGAAAGATACAAGGGTCTGTCAGGAGTCCTGAAACTTATTGACCTTTTATACACACACACTAATTATAAGCAAACAGATTACAGGTGAGGATGGTTACCTTTAATAGCCATTCAAACCCCTTTGTGTCAACTTATGTGCATGTTATCAGGCCAAAATCACCAGGGTATGTAAAGTTTTGATCAGGGTCATTTGGGTAATTTCGGTTGTCATTATGATTTAAAAAGAGTAAACACAATTGATTATAATAAATGGCTTCAGCCAAACACTAACCATGAGTGAAAGAAAAGTTTTTGTTTTATCATTCATATTCTCTCAAAAATGGCCAAGAATTCATAAATTCTGCCAGGGTATGTAAACTTATCAACACTACTGTATGTGTATATATGTGTGTGTATTTATGAATAACTAGAACATATTATTCTATGTGAGGAACATTGTAATGTGAAATATATTTATTTCTTATGGCATGGAGAGTCCACAACTTAATTCCATTTGCTAGTGGGATATTCACCTCCTGGCCAGCAGGAGGAGGCAAGGAGCACCCCAGCAGAGCTGTTAAGTGTCACTTCCCTTACCCATAACCACCAGACAATCTTTGCCTCTGTGATCGGGAGGATGGCGAAGATGAGTGTCTGAGAAGATTTAATCCTTTAATGGGTACTTTTCCCTGCAAGCAAGGATTGGGGTCTAGCTGTGTCCACGTCAATCTCTTTAGTAAGAGTAGTGGTGGCTTTTAGCAGTTAGAAGGTGGCAAGGTGGTCTTTGCTTTACTTCTAACACCATTGCTACCCCTTTGTAGAAAACCAGGGTTGGTTACTCTGTTTTTTCTTTTCCTACAGGTCCCTGACAGAGAGTGGAGTGTCTGTCACACATAAGTAGCTGTGTTTAGCCCTGCAGCTGGATCCACAGGTAAGTGCCTTTGCCGTCTAGGTACTGAAAGACAGCACTTTAGAGGTAAATCCTCAAGTGGATCTATATTGGGACATATTCTATCCTTTTTATTGAGGGTACATTAAAATGGGCAGCTTTGCAGGCACCTTGTATGTTTAACTCGGTTTCTGTGACATGCAGAGAGACTTAAAGGGACATTATACACCCAAAAATATAGGCTATTTAAATAAAGCACCAAAAGAAGATAACGTTTGTAATTGACATGTATTAGCAATTTTGCTGCTAAATCTCCAAAAATATGATTATAAAGTTTGTAATCCTCTCAGTACATAAGAATACGTACGTAATATCCACTAGCTTCAGAGCAAGGCTTTTCCCTACACTCCCTATCTAGTGTCCTTTACAGCTAGCCCCCATGCTGGGGCTGTCTGTGTAATAGATAAGGCATGTCACTTACAAATCCCCTCACCTGCACTCAGCCATTTCTTGCTGACTGTTTACACTGGGCACAGATCTCCTGTCCTCCCAGTAAGCATTCTGCAGACACAAGCTGAATATTCCACTCACAGCTCTGTTAAATAGATTCCTGAGATGTTTTACAGAGCTGTGTGTGAAAACATTCAGAGTGCCGTAGTAAGGGCAAAGGGGGAGTCAGATATATGCACAGTTGCGCTCCACTCGTAATCTGGTATTTATATTTCTGCCCAGTGATCTTCAATTAGCAAAACATAAACTGATGTACAGATTATAAAAGAAAAGTCTAGCTAGGCATACAATGCCTGCATCACTCTATAAATGTGTTTTTATTTGGACAGATGTTTCTTTTTAGATTTTATATCAGCTGAACACAGCCTGAGAGATGTAGACAGAGCATTTAATTTTACCTGTCAAAAACTGCACATGAGCTAAAGCAAGGGGATTTTACCCTTTCATCTGCACCTCGGCAACATCCAGAGCCCTGCCCCCCGCAGCTGCTCCCAGTCTCCTGCCTCCTCATACATATTCATATTGTATCTGTAAAGCAGGGGGCGGAGCGCTGGATAGAGGGGGGGAGTGAAGATTGAACCCAGTGTAACAATCAGAGGTGAGGGGATTTGTAAGTGACATGCATTACCAGTTACACAGACAGCCCCAGCATGGGGGCTGGCTGTAAAGGACACTCGATAAGGCATGTAGGGAAAAAGCCTTGCACCGAAGCTAGTGGATATTATGTACGTTTTCTCATGTACTGAGAGAATTACAAACTTTATAATCATTTTTAGGAGATTTAGCAGCAAAATTGTCAGCCGCTTTGGAATCAGTCCGGGATGCAACCCAACTGCTAGCGTGAAATAGAAAGCACACGCTAGCACACTGAGAAATATCCAGGACGTGACCCACTCAGGAAACAGATGAGAAAGGTTAAAAAAATAATATTTGCTCCAGAATGCAGGGAAGCCACAAAGGAAAAAACGTCCCTTTAAGCAGGTCAAAGAATATAAAGGAAATGCTCTATTGAAGCTTAGAAATAAGGTCCTTATTAGCAGGCTTGTAACAAAGTTCCCTTTTGCAGCTTTGTAAAAGTAAATGTCCCTTTAAGCAGGCTTATAACAAAACAGAAAGTCAAAGTTCTCCTTTGCAACTTGTAAAAGTAAATGTCCCTTTAAGCAGGTTTATAACAAAACAGAAAGTCAAAGTTCTCCTTTGCAACTTGTAAAAGTAAATGTCCCTTTAAGCAGGTTATTATTAATCAACGAAAAGATTGTGGAATAAGGCAAAAAGCAAGGTCAGGCAGGCAGAAGTCGGTATCCAAATATCAGCAAAAGAGTTAAGGCAAAAGGCTTGGTCAGGCAGGCAGAAGTCGGTATCCAAATATCAGCAAAAGGGTTAAGGCAAAAGGCTTGGTCAGGCAGGCAGAAGTCGGTATCCAAATATCAGCAAAAGGGTTAAGGCAAAAGGCTTGGTCAGGCAGGCAGAAGTCGGTATCAAGAAAACAGATATTGACAAGGTACTCACAAACTCCAGGGGATCAAACAAACAGGCCCCGATTCAGATCTCCCGCCGTGGTTTAAAGGCAGGAGCGTCAACGTCATCAGAGGGGTGTGTTGAGAAAGCGTCACGTTGCTAAGCCACGTGACGTCAGTTACACAGGGAAGATCCGGGAGCCGCGGCGACACGGCAATGAACGGAGGAAATCATGACAAAATTGCTAATACATGTCAATTACAAACTTTATCTTCTTTTGGTGCTTTATTTAAATAGCCTATTTTTTATTAAGTGTATAATGTCCCTTTAAGTTCAACTCCTTGTAATAGGCTGTGGTTTCAAATCACAAAACCAGCTATTTTATATACACAAATAAACCAGAAAATGCAATTTCTCAAATATTTTATACTCTGCAGGTGGTATAACAAGTCATTTAAAATACATTAATGGAAAAACTATTTTACAGTGTACTGTTCCTTTAATATCTCCTGAGGGGGATTATTGAACAGTTGGATTTTTTAATCATATTTGTTATGTGATTTCGACTGCTTATGTTTAAGAACGTTTGGGGTCTTAGGATGATACAGAACATACAGGATATTTCCTTTTGAGAGCTGCACAGTTTTCTTTAGATAAGATGGCATGCTTTTTCCTTAGCATGGTTAGGTCCTGCATGAGCACCATGTGACCAGAAACGGTCACATTTTTTTCACCGCTTCAGATTCATGACCGGATGTCTGCGGAGAGGAGCCTTTTCTCTATATGTCTGGGTCATAGGAGGTGGTGAGTGCCCCAGCCATTGGGGGTGTAAGATGCCAGTTGTTTTTACCTTCTATAATTTGATATAGACGAGTTATGGAGGATTCTGATATTTTAGAGGGGGATCCCTCCGATACAGAATTTGATACCTATGTATATTGTGAGGAAGTCCGGGTAATCCAGCCCGCTCAATTATGTTCCGTATGCCGCAATAGAGTGTTCTCATCAACCAATGTTGAGATGTTAACCACTGAACCATCCGCCTCTGAGGACTCTTTGGTGTTTCGGCCTTAGACAGTCTTACATGGAATACCAGTGGGGAAAATCAATTCCCAGTGTTCCGATTAGATCTCCTTGTTCTGAGAAATTTTTCTCTTAGTTCTCCCGAAAAGATTTTGACCTTGTCATTTTCTTGTCCGGGGGGAAAGAGTGTCCTAGGGAGGTCCGTGGGTTGGGAGTTTCCTTCCGTTTATTCCTTTGGTTCCTCAGCGAGCGTTCTGCTTGGAGGATTTGGTTTTCTGGGTTTGTTCCAGTTGGTACCTCTTAGTGGGGCGAACCTCTTTTACAGAAGGAGAGTTCCTCCTGCTTGTCGGGGGGTCTCATGTTTGGTGGTGGGCGGACTAAGTGGCCTAAGGGATGGCTACCCTGCCTAGCAAGCTGAAAACTTAGAGTTTGAATCCTGCTGGTGCAGTCCTCTTTATGATTTTCAAGGCGCAGGTTAGCTCTTCCGCTTCTGTAGCAGAAGGTGGGTTTGAACCCAGGTGGGGCTCCGGCATTTTCAGCCTGAATATGCTAGAACTCTAGCTTTCCTTAGAGGGTTTATTTTAACCTTATTCTCTTCGACCATATCGCTCTTTGTGGTGGAGGGTCGATCTTAGCAGGAGCTGACATCATTGAGACGGTTTGCTTCATTTATATTTAGAGTTATGTCACAGTTTAGGGGCTTTGCCTCTATGGACCTCTTTCAGGAATCGGTGGGTGCAGGATCCTTGTGTTCCTCACATCCTGGACTTTCTGAGGCTAACTGCGTGGAATTGTTTGCTTAGTCATAGCCAAGAGAGGTTTTTCTGATGGAGTGTTGATACTCTCGGCTTAATGGGTACAAGACCTACTTCTTATGGTATGTAGAGCGGGGATTCTCCTGGCATAAGGCCAGTTTTTTTTTCCGGGTTCCTTTCTTTCTCCAGGATGTCCTAGGGAAAGGGCCCTCTGTAGCTCCCTTAAGGGATAGTTTTCGGTCCTATCTATCTTACTGCTCGAGAGGCTCACAGAGCTTCCAGATGTCAGTATTGTTCATGTTTTGATTAGTTAAGGCATTGAAAGGCTTTCTTTTTTCTAATAGTTATTACTTCAGCGCACAGAGTTTCTGAGTTGGCTGTCTTGCAAGGTCTGGACCCGTACCTAGTTTTTTCATAGGGCTGTTCTCTGGGTTGGTTTTTCTTCCTATGGTTGTTTCATATCACAACATCAATCAGGAGAATGTGGTTCCTTCCTTGTGTCCTAATCCTCCTCCTTCAAAGGAGGAGTTATTTTATAACTTGGATGTGGTTCGGCCCTTGAAGTTCTATCTTCAGGCTACAAGGGAGTTTATTTGTCAAACTTCTTCCTTTGTGTCTATTCTGAGAAGTGTAAGGGGCCCAAAGCTTTAGCAACTTCCTTGTTTTTTCTGGTGGAGGAGCTTGTTTGTTTAGCTTACAGATTCAGCTGAACGCAAGCCTCCTCAGAGGCTTAAGGCTCATTCATCTAGAGCTGTGGTTCCCTCTTGGGGTTTGAGAATGAGGCATTTAGCGTTTAGAATTATAGGGCATCTACCTGGTCCTTATCTACCTGCCTCCATATTTTCCACAAGTAAGGAATGAAGCCAAGGACTCTCATATTAAGAAGGAAAACATAAATTATGCTTACCAGATAATTTCCTTTCCTCCTGTATGAGGAAAGTCCACGGCCCCCGCCCGTATTCACCATTGGGCAGACCTACGTTTATGTTTTTTGTTCTTCTGGCACCTTTATACCCTGAAGTTTATCCTACTGTTCCTTGTTCCCTCTGCAGAATGACATCTTTCCTTTTGTGCGGTTCCATCTGAGTCCTCTGCAAATATGCATGCTCAGTCAATGGAACGGAGACCATTCAGATCTCTCGCAGAGGATAGATCTGGATCCCCTAAAAAGAGACTCTCTCATGGTGGATTTCACAGGACCATCATTCTCAGGGCACATTCTTCCTGGATTTCACAGGACCATCATTCTCAGGGCACATTCTTCCTGAGACCTTCCTGGGTGATTGTGACCATGGATGCCAGCCTCTTAGGCTGGGGAGCAGTTTGGAGCTCATTAAAAGCTCAGGGTCTGTGGACTCGGGAGGAGTCTTTTCTTCCCATAAACATCTTAGAGTTGAGAGCAATCTTCATTGCATTGACAGATTGGCCTCAATTGTCCTTAGTCCGGTTTATCAGATTCCAGTTGGACAACATCACCTTGGTGGCTTACATCAATTAACAGGGAGGAACTCTGAGTTCCTTAGCAGTGAAGGAGGTGACTCGAATTCTTCAGTGGGCGGAAGTTCACGATTGTCTCCTTTTTGCCATCCAAATTCCGGGAGTGGACAACTGGGAGGCGGATTTTCAGACCCCTAGCCCAGCCCCAAATGCTATTAGATACTTTTGTTAAACTTGACTTTTTCTATATCTAATAGCAACACTCAAATGCTCATTTGGGGCTGGGCTAGGGGTCTGACAAAGAGGAAACATGCAGCAGAGACCGCAACAGTAAACAGTGAAGCGATAATACAAGAAAATATTCACTGTTTATGTTTACACAAGGCGCCAAATAATGTGGGCGGCTTTTTTGGCGCTAAAAAATTAGAGCGTCATTGTTGTCTCCACAATATTTAAGTCTCATTGTTTATTGCTTCTGGTTGCTAGAAGCTTGTTCATTGGCATTTTTTCCCATTCCTGAAACTGTCATTTAAGAAATTTGATCAATTTTGCTTTATATGTTGTTTTTTCTATTACATATTGCAAGATGTCTCAGATTGACCCTGAATCAGAAGCCACTTCTGGAAAAACGCTTAACTGAGTTTCAGTTCTACCAAAGCTACGTTCATTTATTTTAAATGTTATAAATGTTTATCTTTAGCTATGGTTTGTAATAAGTTATTATGATATACTTTTACATGCAGAATCCATTAGTATTTATGCTTTATATATTGCCATTCTTACATTTTATGTACAAGAAATATTTAGAAATATTTTTCTGATTCTATTTTAAAGGCTTTGTCTGACTTCGTGCCTTCTAATAAAAATTTTTAGGTCTTTTTCACTTCTTTTTTAATTATTGAAGTTTCAAATGACCAACAACATACTGATTTATCCTTCTCTGATTATGTTTTTTTCTCTTTCAGAATTTTCTTCATCAGATATTGGGGCCTAGTTATCAAGCCGTCAACCTCAAATACGCTGGAATTCCGCATCGTATTTGTGGCGAGGCTGATACGCCTTAGTTATCAAAGGCTCGAGACCGGCAAAAGTAGAATTTTGTGACGTAAGCATCGATCCGCCGGAATCAGTCCGACACAGATCGATTCTTACGTCACTCCAGATGTTCCGCACACAAGTGCGGCACATTCTCACTACTTTTGCTAGTTATCAAAAAACTAGCAGGTACGCTCGGCACTTTTACGGCCCAGCGTACCTGGTTTTCAATCCGCCACCCCTGGAGGCGGCGGATCCCATAGGAATCAATGGGAGTCTGACCATAGCGAAAGTACAAGTTCGCTGCTGACAGACATCCCATTGATTTCTATGGGAGCTGTCTACACCTAACACCCTAACATGTACCCCGAGTCTAAACACCACTAATCTGTCCCCCCCTAAACCGCCGCAACTAAATAAAGTTATTACCCCCTAAACCGCCGCTCCCGGAGCCCACCGCAAGCTACTCTATACATATTAACCCCTAAACCGCCGCTCCCGGAGCCCACCGCAACTATAATAAATGTATTAACCCCTAAACCGCCGCTCCCTGAACCCGCCGCAACCTATATTAAATGTATTAACCCCTAATCTGCCCCCCCTACACCGTCGCCACCTATAATAAATTTATTAACCCCTAATCTGCCCCCCCTACACCGTCGCCACCTATAATAAATTTATTAACCCCTATCCTGCCCCCCACTACGCCGCCGCCACTGTAATAAAATTATTAACCCCTAAACCTAAGTCTAACCCTAACGCCCCCCTAACTTAAATATTAATTAAATAAATCTAAATAAATTAACTCTTATTAACTAAATGAATCCTATTTAAAACTAAATACTTACCTTTAAAATAAACCCTAATATAGCTACAATATAAATAATAATTATATTCTAGCTATCTTAGGATTTATATTTATTTTACAGGTACCTTTCAATTTATTTTAACTAGGTACAATAGCTATTAAATAGTTATTAACTATTTAATAGCTTACCTAGCTAAAATAAAGAGAAATGTGCCTGTTAAATAAATCCTAACCTAAGTTACAATTACACCTAACACTACACTATACTTTAATAAATTATTCCTATTTAAAACTAAATACTTACCTGTAAAATAAACCCTAAGATAGCTACAATATAATTAATAATTACATTGTAGCTATCTTAGGATTTATATTTATTTTACAGGTAACTTTGTATTTATTTTAGCTAGTTAGAATAGTTATTAAATAGTTATTAACTATTTAATAACTACCTAGCTAAAAGAAATTCAAAATTACCTGTAAAATAAATCCTAACGTAAGTTACAATTAAACCTAATACTACACTATCATTAAATTAATTAAATAAACTACCTACAAATAACTACAATTAAATACAATTACATAAACTAACTAAAGTACAAAAAATAAAAAAAGCTAAGTTACAAAAAATAAAAAAAATAAGTTACAAACATGTTAAAAATATTAAAACAATTTTAAGCTACTTACACCTAATCTAAGCCCCCTAATAAAATAACAAACCCCCCCAAAATAAAAAAATGCCCTACCCTATTCTAAATTAAATAAATTTCAAAGCTCTTTTACCTTACCAGCCCTTAAAAGGGCCATTTGTGGGGGCATGCCCCAAAGAAAACAGCTCTTTTGCCTGTAAAAGAAAAATACAACCCCCCCAACATTAAAACCCACCACCCACATACCCCTAATCTAACCCAAACCCCCCTTACAAAAACCTAACACTAATCCCCTGAAGATCATCCTACCTTTAGTTGTCTTCACTCAGCCGAGCCACCAATGGAACAGAAGAGGACATCCGGAGCGGAAGAAGTTAATCCTCCAAGCGGCGCTGAAGAAATCTTCCATCCGATGAAGTCATCATCCAGGCGGCGCTGAAGAAAAGTCTTCGATCCGGCCGATGTCATCTTCAAAGAGGCGCTGAAGAGGTCTTCTATCCGGGCGAAGTCATCTTCCAAGTCGGGTCTTGAATCTTCCTTCCGCCGACGCGGAACCACCTTCTTCACCGACTGACTACGATGAATGACGGCTCCTTTGTCATCCAAGATGGCGTCCCCTCAATTCCGATTGGCTGATAGGATTCTATCAGCCAGTCGGAATTAAGGTAGGAAAATTCTGATTGGCTGATGGAATCAGCCAGATTCAAGTTCAATCCGATTGGCTGATCCAATCAGCCAATCAGATTGAGCTCGCATTCTATTGGCTGATCGGAACAGCCAATAGAATGCGAGGTCAATCTGATTGGCTGATTCCATCAGCCAATCAGATTTTTCCTACCTTAATTCCGATTGGCTGATAGAATCCTATCAGCCAATCGGAATTGAGGGGACGCCATCTTGGATGACGTCCCTTAAAGGAGCCGTCATTCGTCGTAGTCCGTCGGTGAAGAAGGTGGTTCCGCGTCGGCGGAAGGAAGATTCAAGACCCAGCTTGGAAGATGACTTCGCCCGGATAGAAGACCTCTTCAGCGCCTCTTTGAAGATGACATCGGCCGGATCGAAGACTTTTCTTCAGCGCCGCCTGGATGATGACTTCATCGGATGGAAGATTTCTTCAGCGCCGCTTGGAGGATTAACTTCTTCCGCTCCGGATGTCCACTTCGGTTCCATCGGTGGCTCGGCTGAGTGAAGACCACTAAAGGTAGGATGATCTTCAGGGGATTAGTGTTAGGTTTTTGTAAGGGGGGTTTGGGTTAGATTAGGGGTATGTGGGTGGTGGGTTTTAATGTTGGGGGGGGGTTGTATTTTTCTTTTACAGGCAAAAGAGCTGTTTTCTTTGGGGCATGCCCCCACAAATGGCCCTTTTAAGGGCTGGTAAGGTAAAAGAGCTTTGAAATGTATTTAATTTAGAATAGGGTAGGGCATTTTTTTATTTTGGGGGGGTTTGTTATTTTATTAGGGGGCTTAGATTAGGTGTAAGTAGCTTAAAATTGTTGTAATATTTTTAACATGTTTGTAACTTTTTTTTATTTTTTGTAACTTAGCTTTTTTTATTTTTTGTACTTTAGTTAGTTTATGTAATTGTATTTAATTGTAGTTATTTGTAGGTAGTTTATTTAATTAATTTAATGATAGTGTAGTGTTAGGTTTAATTGTAACTTAGGTTAGGATTTATTTTACAGGTAATTTTGTATTTCTTTTAGCTAGGTAGTTGTTAAATAGTTAATAACTATTTAATAACTATTCTAACTAGCTAAAATAAATACAAAGTTACCTGTAAAATAAATATAAATCCTAAGATAGCTACAATATAATTATTAATTATATTGTAGCTATCTTCGGGTTTATTTTACAGGTAAGTATTTATTTTTAAATAGGAATAATTTATTAAAGTATAGTGTAGTGTTAGGTGTAATTGTAACTTAGGTTAGGATTTATTTAACAGGTACATTTCTCTTTATTTTAGCTAGGTAAGCTATTAAATAGTTAATAACTATTTAATAGCTATTGTACCTGGTTAAAATAAATTGAAAGGTACCTGTAAAATAAAAATAAATCCTAAGATAGCTAGAATATAATTATTATTTATATTGTAGCTATATTAGGGTTTATTTTAAAGGTAAGTATTTAGTTTTAAATAGGATTCATTTAGTTAATAAGAGTTAATTTATTTAGATTTATTTAATTAATATTTAAGTTAGGGGGGCGTTAGGGTTAGACTTAGGTTTAGGGGTTAATAATTTTATTACAGTGGCGGCGGTGTAGTGGGGGGCAGATTAGGGGTTAATAAATTTATTATAGGTGGTGACGGTGTAGGGGAGGCAGGATTAGGGGTTAATAGGTTTAATATAGGTTGCGGCGGGTTCAGGGAGCGGCGGTTTAGGGGTTAAACTATTTATTTAGTTGCGGAGAGGTGCGGGATCAGCAGGATAGGGGTTAATAATTTTATAATAGAGGGCGACGGTGTAGGGGGGGCAGGATAGGGGTTACTAGGTATACTGTAGGTGGCAGCGGTGTCCGGGAGCGGCGGTTTAGGGGTTAATACATTTATAAGAGTTGCGGCAGGGTCTAGGAGCGGCGGTTTAGGGGTTAATACATTTATAAGAGTTGCGGCGGGGTCTAGGAGCGGCGGTTTAGGGGTTAGTAACTTTATTGAGTTGCGGGAGGCTCCGGGGGCGCCGGTATAGGGGGTAGAACAGTGTAGTTTAGTGTGAGTGCTTAGTGACAGGCTAGCAATAAAGCTGGGAAAAAGCCGAAGGGCAGCGAGATCGGATGAGTGATAACTCTCACAGTCCGCTGCTCATCGCCCCGCGGCTTTTTGACAGCTTTATTTGATAACTTAGGCGTATTTTTAAAGGTCCGCGGCGGCGATGTGAGGCGAGCTTAGGTGGGCGTATTGGGCCGGCGAAGCCAGAAAAGTAGACGGCTTGATAACTACCCCCCATTGACACTAACAAATCTACTTTTTTATTATTTTTTTTATTAAAGTACATTTGTTCTTTGTTGAAAAGGTGTTGATTATTTTGGATATTAAGGTAACTAGTTCTTTAAGACTAGCTGACACTATTTCTGCCTATTTATTCTTCTGTGTTTTCAGAGGTTTTCTTTCCAATCCCCCATACTAGGGAATGGAATAGGCTGAGAATTTTCTTTTATTCCTTCTTCAAAGGTTTTAAACTATATTCTTTGCCAGCAGTTAAATTCAATTTGGAGGGTTCTCCAATTTTTTGGGGCTATCTCTACTCCTACTAATTATGCTATTGTTTCTATAGCAAAATAGTATTTATTTTCCTTTAGATGGTTGTATCTTATTTATGGAAAATTATTTAGTTTCAGGTACTTTTCTTGGTCCTGTGTTTTATTTGGATTTTGCAATTGCTTCATTTTTGTTCTGTTTACTTTAAGATCAAGTATCAGATTATGATTTATTTTAGCATTGTTAAGGGACAACATTTACTAGACTAGGTGCTGTTGCATTTGTCTTGTTATTTTGCATTTATTGATTATGCAAGTCCACTGTATTGACTGTTCCTTTAAACTGAACTATTATGCTAATAATTTCATTTGTGTCTTCATTTTATTGAATATTTTCGCAAATGAGGGTTAATCTATGTCTTTAGCTATTTTAGCTAGAAGAATTTTGTGATTTTTATAAAATCCATATTTCTTTTGTTCTAAGATAATCAATTATTTGTTTTATAATTGGATTCAATTCTTAACTGTTACTCTGGGCTTCCAGATTGAGTTCTAAGACTAAAACTTTAAGCTTATTCTAGTTTGGTTGTTCTTATTAAGGAACAAATTCCTGAATTCTTTCCCAAGTAACATGTTTATAATTGGAAATTTTTCAGTTTCGAAATCAGCTCCCTAATATTGCGATGTACGTGCCGTATTCCAGCTTGGCTGGCAAGGGGCAGGTTAAGACTTTTTTGAAATTTATTTGGTTCTATTCGGTCCAAATTTCTTTGATTTTATTCCAGTAAGGCTAACACTTTCTTTAAGTGTGTTTCGGTCCTATATATTTTGGGTACTGTTGAAGCATGGCTGGGCACCCATGGGGTTCAAGCGCTGCTCAGACCTGGAATCTTCTGGGGTATTTCTTCCAGTTCCATTTTTGGGAACTAGGTTTTGGAGTTTTATTCAAAATATTCTGCCTTTTGGTCAGTGATAACATTATTTGTTTTCATTAGATACAATAAATGCATATTTTCATTTTTCTGTTTTCATTCAGATTATTTTCTGAGGATGCGGAATCTCATATGATTCACTTTGCTCTTCAGGACATAGTTAGAAGAAATTTTTTTCAAAAGCTCTTGATTCCTCACACAAGGGTCACCTTTTTTAGGTTTCCAGATATTTGTGTCTCTGTCTTTGTCTCTATCAGACAAGGGACAATTTTATTGTGTTCCGTTTGTCGGTACCTTTAGTCTCTATTATTTATTTCAGTTGCTATATATGCTGAATTATGGTGCAGGGATTCTAGGATTTCGCATTTTAAATCTTCGAATCCTAATATTTATCTCTCTTGATTTGGTGGTTTAGATCACCATCATTTAGTTCTACAGGTCTCTTAGTTTCTTTCAACCTGGACCATGATCTCTACAGATGCGAGTCTTTTTGGTTGGGAGGCTGTCTGAGGATCTCTGTCAGCACAAGGGGTTTGGAAATCTCAGGAGGCGAGATTACCATTTGATATTTTAGAACTCCGTGCTTTCTCAGAGTTTTTTTCAGTTTGTTTCTTTTTGAAGAAGAGACGTTTAATGTATATCACTACTATGGTGTATGTCAATCATCAGAGTAGGACTATCAGTCCTTAGGTTGTGACAGAAGTGTCTCGGATATTAGCTTGGGCTAAATCCAGCTCCTATCTAAATTCTGTGGTTTTTATCCCAGGTATAGATATTTGGGAAGCGGATTATCTCTGTTAATCAAGCTTTTCTTCCGGGAGAATGGTCTCTCTTACCCAGATATGTTTTTCATCTCATCTGAATAGAGAACTTCCCAGGGGCCTATTAAGGTCCGGGAATCTTCAGGCGGAAGTAGTGTATGCATTGACATTTCTTTGGAATTATCTTTTTGCCTATTTCTTTCTGCCTCTAGTTCTTCTTCCAAAATTCTTATGGAGTATTTGTTTGTTATGCTGGTAGCTCCAGCATGGCCTCTCAGGTTTTGGAATACGAATCTCATTCGGATGGCCAGTTGTCAATGTTGGACACCTCCGTTTAAACCAGACCTTTTCTTTCTCAAGGCCATTTTTTCCATCAGGATCTCAAATCATTAAATTTGAAGGGATGGAGTTTGAACGCTTGGTTTTTAGTCATAGAGGTTTTTCTGACTCATTGATTAATACTATGTTTCAGGCTCATAAATCTGTCTCTAGAAAGATTTATATTGAGTCTGGAAGACCTACTTTTCTTGGCATTCTTTTAAAATTCATAGAATTTTATTATTTTTTCAGGTTGGTTTGGATAAGGTTTTGTCTTCAGTTGTTTGTTAGGACAAATCTCTACTCTTTCTGTTCTTTTTTCACAGAAAGATTGCTAATCATCCTGATATTCATTGTGTTGTACAGGCTTTGGTCCATATCAAGCCTGTCATTAATTCAATCTCTCCTCTTTGGAGTCTCAATTTGGTGCTGAGGGCTTTACAGGCTCCTCCGTTTGAAAGTATGCTTTTTCTGTACATTAAATTACTTTCTTGGAAAAGTATTGTTCCTTAATGACTCCGTCATTAATACTATGTTACAGGCTCGTAAATCTGTGTCTAGGAAGATATATTATCGAGTCTGGAAGACTTACATTTCTTGGTGTTCTTCTCATCATTTTTCTTGGCATTCTTTTAGAATTCCTAGAATTTTACAGTTTCTTCAGGATGGTTTGGATAAAGGTTTGTCTGCAAGTTCCTTGAAAGGACAAATCTCTGCTCTTTCTGTTCTTTTTCACAGAAAGATTGCTAATCTTCCTGATATTCATTGTTTTGTACAGGCTTTGGTTCGTATAAAACCTGTCATTAAGTCAATTTCTCCTCCTTGGAGTTTGAATTTGGTTCTGGGGGCTCTTCAAGCTCCTCCGTTTGAACCTATGCATTCGCTGGATATTAATTACTTTCTTGGAAAGTTTTGTTTCTTTTGGCCATCTCTTCTGCTAGAAGAGTTTCTGAATTATCTGCTCTTTCTTGTGAGTCTCCTTTTCTGATTTTTCATCAGGATAAGGCGGTTTTGCGAACTTCATTTACATTTTTACCTAAGGTTGTGAATTCTAACAACATTAGTAGAGAAATTGTGGTTCTTTCGTTGTGTCCTAATCTTAAGAATTCTAAGGAAAGATCGTTGCATTCTTTGGATGTAGTTAAATATTATGTTGAAGCTACTAAAGATTTCCGAAAGACTTCTAGTCTATTTGTTATCTTTTCTGGTTCTAGGAAAGGTCAAAAGGCTTCTGCCATTTCTTTGGCATCTTGGTTAAAATCCTTGATTCATCATACTTATGTTGAGTCGGGTAGAACTCCGCCTCAAAGGATTACAGCTCATTCGACTAGGTCAGTCTCTACTTCCTGGGCATTTAGGAATGAAGCTTCGGTTGATCAGATTTGCAAAGCAGCAACTTGGTCTTCTTTGCATACTTTTACTAAATTCTACCATTTTGATGTGTTTTCTTCTTCTGAAGCAGTTTTTGGTAGAAAAGTACTTCAGGCAGCTGTTTCAGTTTGATTCTTCTGCTTATAATTTCAGTTTTTTTCATTATAAGATTTAAACTTTATTTGGGGTGTGGATTATTTTTCAGCGGAATTGGCTGTCTTTATTTTATCCCTCCCTCTCTAGTGACTCTTGCGTGGAAGATCCACATCTTGGGTATTCATTATCCCATACGTCACTAGCTCATGGACTCTTGCTAATTACATGAAAGAAAACATAATTTATGTAAGAACTTACCTGATAAATTCATTTCTTTCATATTAGCAAGAGTCCATGAGGCCCACCCTTTTTTGAGGTGGTTATGTTTTTTTTGTATAAAGCACAATTATTCCAATTCCTTATTTTATATGCTTTCGTACTTTTTTCTTATCACCCCACTTCTTGGCTATTCGTTAAACTGATTTGTGGGTGTGGTGAGGGGTGTATTTATAGGCATTTTGAGGTTTGGGAAACTTTGCCCCTCCTGATAGGAATGTATATCCCATACGTCACTAGCTCATGGACTCTTGCTAATATGAAACAAATGAATTTATCAGGTAAGTTCTTACATAAATTATGTTTTTTATCTACGCTAGAGGTTCCAGAAGTTAAGCTTACTGAGGAACCTAAGATTCCTAAGGTAGTTAGGGTCTATGAAGACAAAAAGGCTCCACAGAATTTCTAGGTTCCAGTTCGTATGGCGAACATTATTGCCAATGAATGGGAAAGGATTGAAACACCTTTTTCCCCTTCTTCAACTTTTAAGAAGCTATTTCCAATGCCTGAGTCGCATCTGGAGCTGTGGAGTTCCATTCCTAAGGTGGATGGTGCCATTTCAACCCTCACCAAGCGTACTACTATTCCTCTAGAGGATAGCTCCTCTTTCAGGGAACCTATGTATAAGAAATTAGAGAGTTATCTGAGAAGAATGTTTCAACATGTTTGTTTGTTTTTTCCATCCGGCAGCAGCGGTAGCAGCCACCTATTGGTGTGACTCTTTTTTAGAACTAATTGAGGTTGAATCCCCTCTTGAGGATATTCAGGAAAGGATTAAGGCTCTAAGAATAGCCATCTTCTTTATCTGTGACGCGAATATGCAGATTTTCATCTTGAATGACAAAGCTTCTGGTCCGCGGATATGGTCTCTAAATCCAGACTTCTTTCATTACCTTTCAAAAGAAAAATTTTGTTCGAACAATGTCTGGATTTCATCAATTCTACTGTTACGGGGGGAGGTGCTTTCCTACCCCAGGACAAAACCTAAGGGACGTCAGGCCTCTAATTTTCGTTCCTCAAAAGAACTCAATCTTCCTCCAAGCCCAAACAGTCCAAGGGCACTTAGAAGCCTTCTCAGTCTTGGAACAAGTCCAAGCAGACCAAGAAGCCAGCAGATAACAAATCTGCATCCATGGGTGTTAGACGTATCTCAAGGATACAGGATAGGATTTAAATCTCGGCCTCCCAGAGGCAAATGTCTCCTTTTCCAGATTGTCTACAAGACCAGAGAAGAGGACTGCTTTCTAAGATTGTGTCCGAGATCTCTTCTCAGAAAGGGGACTATGGTTTTATTCAAACCTCTTTGTGGTTCCCAAAAAAGAGGGAACTTATCGCCCAATCCTGGACTTGAAATGTCTCACTGAGTTTCTCAGGGTCTCCTCCTTCAAAATGGAGACTATCAAGTCCATCCTTCCCCTGATACAGGAAGGACAATTCATGACTATAATCGACCTAAAGCATGCATATCTTCATGTCAGTATATTTATGAAAATCTAAGTAGTGCTCTCCCAGTAATACATCAGCTTATGTCAGGGTTATAACACAATACAAATAATAATTATCCTTAAAAATAGAAACCCTTAACCAACATGCATCTACTAGAAACCATACAATTAATATAAATATCTGAATTCTTTTATTTAGTTAATATCCATGAACATTTTGAAATATATTTTTGCAATACCAGAATATGACACAATATTATATGCGCTTGAAAACTATTTAAATATGCTATGCAAAGTTTATACACGCTTACCTTTAAAACCAGCCTTATTTACAAATAGCCTTTCATTCAGTTTACACGAGACTAAAATCTTTATCTTTTAACATCCAAGCGATACAATTCTAACAGTGCTTATAATCAATAGGATAATATATATATTCTGCTATTTAACTGCAATTTATCCTAATACAATATTAATTTACAATATCAGAACTTGCACAGATAAGTTACTTAGCCAATCAGATACAGATTTAAACAATATATAGGCTGTGACTACCAATTTAAAATACAATTTATTTCTCTGACTCTGCCAAACCCAACAACAATGAATGCTTATTTTAAATTGTTTTTGCATACAAACAGGCCAGCTAAGAACTATCCAAAACAATAACACACAGTTTAAAAGTACAATCTGCTCTTTAAATCTATTTGTTATAGCAATCTTTTAATACATTACCAAAAAGAGTACCAAATCGATATCCAATATTCCTTGATAGGAATATTTTCACCTCAGAAAATACCAATAAGTATAATTTGCAGTCAATGAGAGGAATAGATCAGCTTTGCTTGAGTAAATGGCATTTCATGTCCAACAGGAACCAGTTTACAAGTTTAGCTCAGCAGAGATCTGTCTCTCTCTATGTTGCAATCACTTTATATGGGTTCTCCTCACTGGTGAAATTGGAAACGCCCCAAAACGGAAACCTTGTCTCGGATTGGTTCTTTGAGATTTCATTTTTAAAACAGCCAAAAAGCCTTCTGGTTGTAGTTCTCATATGGCAACACAGGGTGGCAGCATTACAAACAGACACAGCAATACATGCAGCATGACAATACATACAAATTCATTTAACCAACATTTTTAGACAGTGAAAAATTTCTTTAAACTATGTAATAACTGCCATAATTTCTTGTATTAATCTCTCCCAATATTAATTATAGATGGAGCAGCATCAGATCAATTTCCTGATCATTTTGATATGAAACATCATGTTTTTTTTTTAATATTACATTATATTAAAAGAATTATGCTGCTAATTATTTTGAAATTAATGGCATTTAAACATCTGTCATATATGTATTTACACAATTTCAGCCTATTTCACGTTTCCAATAGTTCTGCCTGCATACATTCCTCTATGATCCATCTGAAAAATAGAAAATTTATGTTATATATATGCACTTCAAATATGGGATTATTAAAATGGTTATTTAATCTATACTAATTCTGAATTTATTTCCTATATAAATATCCCATGCAGCAATTATCTATTTAATATAATGTGTTTAATTTCAATATATATTCATGTGTTTATTTATTATCATATAAAAGACTGTCATATATCCATTAAAATATATTTATTTCGTGTAATTAGCAAGAGTCCATGAGCTAGTGACGTATGGGATATACATTCCTACCAGGAGGGGCAAAGTTTCCCAAACCTCAAAATGCCTATAAATACACCCCTCACCACACCCACAAATCAGTTTTACAAACTTTGCCTCCTATGGAGGTGGTGAAGTAAGTTACAAGAGTTTCTGAATTATCTGCTCTTTCTTGTGAGTCTCCTTTTCTGATTTTTCATCAGGATAAGGCGGTGTTGCGAACTTTTTTTAAATTTTTACCTAAGGTTGTGAATTCTAACAACATTAGTAGAGAAATTGTGGTTCCTTCATTATGTCCTAATCCTAAGAATTCTAAGGAGAGATCATTGCATTCTTTGGATGTAGTTAGAGCTTTGAAATATTATGTTGAAGCTACTAAGAATTTCCGAAAGACTTCTAGTCTATTTGTTATCTTTTCCGGTTCTAGGAAAGGTCAGAAGGCCTCTGCCATTTCTTTGGCATCTTGGTTGAAATCTTTAATTCATCATGCTTATGTCGAGTCGGGTAAAACTCCGCCTCAAAGGATTACAGCTCATTCTACTAGGTCAGTTTCTACTTCCTGGGCGTTTAGGAATGAAGCTTCGGTTGATCAGATTTGCAAAGCAGCAACTTGGTCTTCTTTGCATACTTTTACTAAATTCTACCATTTTGATGTGTTTTCTTCTTCTGAAGCAGTTTTTGGTAGAAAAGTACTTCAGGCAGCTGTTTCAGTTTGATTCTTCTGCTTATAATTTCAGTTTTTTTCATTATAAGATTTAAACTTTATTTTGGGTGTGGATTATTTTCAGCGGAATTGGCTGTCTTTATTTTATCCCTCCCTCTCTAGTGACTCTTGCGTGGAAGATCCACATCTTGGGTAGTCATTATCCCATACCTCACTAGCTCATGGACTCTTGCTAATTACATGAAAGAAAACATAATTTATGTAAGAACTTACCTGATAAATTCATTTCTTTCATATTAGCAAGAGTCCATGAGGCCCACCCTTTTTTTGTGGTGGTTTTGATTTTTTTGTATAAAGCACAATTATTCCAATTCCTTATTTTTTATGCTTTTGCACTTTTTTTCTTATCACCCCACTTCTTGGCTTTACGTTAAACTGATTTGTGGGTGTGGTGAGGGGTGTATTTATAGGCATTTTGAGGTTTGGGAAACTTTGCCCCTCCTGGTAGTAATGTATATCCCATACGTCACTAGCTCATGGACTCTTGCTAATATGAAAGAAATGAATTTATCAGGTAAGTTCTTACATAAATTATGTTATTTTCTTATAATGCTGAAGTGTATTCTACTTGCCTATCACATAGTTGTTTTAAAATTTCATTGTGAGCCATTTGCTTTCTCTGTGTTATCCTCCCCAGACTCTTCGTCTTTTACTCACCACATGGGGTACAGAGTGCTATGAAATTTGCACTTCCTAATTAAGAAGCAAATGTTTCCCTTTTGTTTCTTGGGACATGTTGTCTGTAGTTCATCCTGGAGATGTATATTCAATTTGTGGGGGTTTCTGAGTCAAATCCTGACATCAGAATTTAAACCTTATTCCAGTAATATCTGATAAAAATATGGTTTCATACATAAACACATTTCCCTGTCCTATTGACATACATATATATATATATATATATAAATATGTATTTACCTGTGCCCTGACATTCATGTTCCGATCCACAAGGATCATTTTCAGTTCCTGAGGTTTGCTTTTCTGGATCAACACTTCCAGTTCATATCACTTCCATTTTTTCTTAGTTACTGCTCCCAGCAGTGGCTAGCATTGGCCAGATGGCAGGGTATCGCAGTGGCTCCTTACCTAGCAGTGGCCAGATGGCAGGGTATCGCAGTGGCTCCTTACCTGGACGATATCTTGGTACAAGCTCCATCTTTTCTTTTAGCAAGGGAACACTCAGACTCTCTTCTGAGTCTCCTTTGGACACATGGATGGAATATAAATCTGGAAAAGAGTTCTCTAGTTCCCAGTACCAGGGTGGTTTTTCTGCGTACTATCATCGACTCAGTGTCCATGAAGTTCTTTCTGACAAATCAGAGAAGTTCCAAGCTAATTGCAGCATGTCTGTCCCTGTCATGGAGGTAGTTGGGCTCATGGTATCTTGTATGGCCATTATTCCTGTTGCCCGATTCCATCTCAGACCTCTACAACTATGTATGCTGAGATAATGGAAGACTCTCTCTCTTGTTGGCTCTGTCAAGATCCTCTATCCCTAGGCACGTGCTTCTTGAGACCGTCCTGGGAGATTGTGACTACGGATGCCAGCCTCTCAGGAGGAATCTACTCTTCCGATCAATATTCTGGAGCTTCGGGTGGTTCTCAATGCGCTGAAAACATGGCCCCAGCTAGGTTCTGCCCGGTATATCAGATTCCAATCAGACAATATAACCTCAGTTGCTTACATCAACCATCAGGGAGGAACAAGAAGTTCCCTAGCAATGTTAGAGGTGTCTCAAATTCTTCAATGGGCGGAAGCCCACAACTGTCTTCTTTGTGATTCACATCCAGGGAGTGGACAACTGGGAAGCGGACTTCTTCAGCAGACAATCCTTCCACCCGGGGGATGGTCTCTCCACCCCGAGGTGTTTGCAGAGATTACTCGCAGATGGGAATGCCAGAGATCGATCTCATGGCCTCCCATCTCAATGCCAAACTACCTAGGTATGGGTCGAGATTGAGGGATCCTCAAGCAGAATTAGTAAACGCATTAGCGTTTCCATGGAGGTTCAGACTCATTTATCTTTTTCCTCCATTGGCTCTTCTCCCTCGTGTAGTGGCTCGCATCAAGCAGGAGCAAGCCCCGGCGATCCTTATTGCTCCATCCTTGCCTCAAAGGATCTGGTTTGCAGATCTGGTGAGAATGTCCCCGTCTCCTCCTTGGAGGTTACCTTATCGGAAGGACCTTCTAATTCATGGTCCATTCCTACATCAAAACCTAGATTCTCTGAGGCTGACTGCGTGGCTATTAAACGCTTAGTCTTATCCAAAGAGGATTTTCTGATAGTGTCATAGACACTTTGATTCAGGCTCGTAAATTGGTTACTCGGCGCATCTACCATAAGATGTGGCGGACTTACCTGCACTTGTGTTAGGAACGCAGCTTTCCATGGTACAAGGTGAAGTTTACTAGGATTTTGGCTTTTCTCCAGGATGGATTGGAAAAGGGTCTGTCTGCCAGCTCACTGAAGAGTCAGATCTCAGCCCAATCGGTTTTACTGCACAAGAGACAAGTTGATCTTCCGGACGTGCAGTTTCTTGTTCAGGCTCTGACTAGAATCAGACCTGTATTCAAACCTGTTGCTCCGCCTTGGAGCCTCAATCTTGTTCTGCGTGTTTTGCAGCAAGCTCTGTTTGAGCCTATGCATGCTGTTCTATCGTGGAAAGTTTTGTTTTTGTTGGCTATTGCTTCTGCTCGCAGAGTCTCTGAGATTTCTGTTTTACAGTGTGATTCTCTTACCTTGTTTTCCATACCGATAAAGTGGTTTTACGTACTAAGTTAGGTTTCCTTCCTAAGGTGGTGTCAGATCGCAGGAGAAACATCAATCAGGAGATTGTGGTTCCCTCTCTGTGTCCAAATCCTGCTTTAGCTAAGGAACGGCTGCCACATAATCTGGACTTTGTTTGTGCCTTGAAATTCTACCTTCAGGTTACTAAGGAGTTTAGACAATCTTCATCCTTGTTTGTTCTTTATGCGGGTAGGAGCAAGGGCCAGAAGGTCACTGTGATCACCTTATCCTTGTGGTTGAGGATTGTCATCCTCTTAGCTTATGAGGCAGCGGGACAGCAGCCTCCTGAGAGGATAACGGCTCATTCCACTAGGGTAGTTGCATCCTCCTGGGCTTTTAAGAATGAAGCTTCTATGGATTAGATTTGTAAGGCGGCTACCCGGTCCTCCTTACATACTTTTTCTAAGTTTTATAAATTCGATGTGTTTGCTTCGGCTGAAGCAGCTTTTGGGAGAAAAGTGTTACAGGCTGTGGTGCCCTCAGATTAGGGTCCGCCTTTTCTTTTTTGCCCTCTCGATTTTTCATTCAGTGTGCTCTGGAGCTTGGGTATTGATTCTCAACAGTAAGGGATGAAGTCAGGGACTCCCTCTGCCTTTGAAATGAAAACAAAATGTATGCCTACCAGATAAATTCCTTTCTTTCCTGGCAGGGAGAGCCCACAACCCCGCTCGTAGGATTTTGGCGCAGCTTCCCTTTATTTTTTTCTTCTGTCACCTGTATACCCTGATG